>NC_135994.1:4167766-4202266 GCF_053455715.1 Rhinoraja longicauda
GAGGGTTGGAGGGAGGGAGGGAGGGGGGGTGGAGAGACGGGGGGGGGGTGGAGGGAGAAAGAGGGGGTGGAGGAGGATTAGGGAGAGGGAGGTGAGGAGATGGGGAAGAGAGGGAGAGAGGGGGTGGAGGGAGAGGGAGGGAGAGTGGAGGGGGAGTGGAGGGAGAGGGGGGGAGTGGAGGAGAGAGGGAGAGAGGGGGAGAGAGGGGGAGTGGAGGGAGAGAGGGGGAGTGGAGGGAGAGAGGGGGTGAAGAGGGGGAGAGAGGGGTGGAGGGGGGAGGGGGAGAGAGGGGTGGAGGGGGGAGGGAGAGAGAGGGGATGGGTGGAGGGAGAGGGGTAGGGAGAGGGAGTGGGGTGGAGGGATATGGAGAGGGGGTAGAGAGAGAGAGAGAGAGGTGGGTGGAGGGAGAGAGAGTGGGTGGAGGGAGATAGAGTGGGTGGAGGGAGAGAGAGGGGGTAGAGAGAGAGGTGGGTGGAGGGAGAGAGGGGGTGGAGGGAGAGAGGGGGGTGGAGGGAGAGGGGGGTGGAGGGAGAGAGGGGGGTGGAGGGAGAGAGGGGGGTGGAGGGAGAGAGGGGGGTGGAGGGAGAGAGGGGGGTGGAGGGAGAGAGGGGGGTGGAGGGAGAGAGGGGGTTGGAGGGAGGGAGAGGGGTTGGAGGGGGAGAGAGGGGGTGGAGGGAGAGGGGTTGGAGGGAGGGAGAGGGGTTGGAGGGGGTGGAGGAAGAGAGAGGGGGTGGAGGGGGGGGAGAGGGGGTGGAGGGGGGGAGAGCGGGTGGAGAGAGAGGGAATGGGGCAGGGAGAGGGATAGTGAAAGAGCGGCGGAGGGAGGGGAGGGAGAGATTATAGATCGGTAGAGAAAGGGATGAATAGAGAGTGAAATAGAGAGGGACAGATAGATAGAGAGGGGGAGGGAGAAAGGTGGGGAGAGTTGGAGAGAGTGAAAATAAAATATTTTTTGATTCACTATTTGCATTTTGAAATGAAAGCACTTTGCTGCAAAAGCATCTTTATTTGAGACCACGCGTGCTCAATGTGGTCAAGAGCTCCCCAATGCAGTTGTTTCAGGTGAATGCAGTTGCAGGCAGCACTGCGTGTTCTTCCCGCTGGGCTGTGTGTGTGTGTTGGGCTGGGCTGGGCGTGGTGAGGCTGGGACGGGAGACCTCTGTAAAAGGCATTGGTGTTTACTGAAGGGTAGCAAAAATCAATGAGAAGAGGGGGAGGGGAGAAGTGGGGGAGGGGAGAGAAGGGGGGGGGGGGAGAAATGGGAGAAGGTGGGGAGGGGAGGGGGAGAAGGGAGGAGGGGAGGGGAGAAGAGAAGGGGGGAGGGGATGGGAGAAGGAGGGGAGAAGGGGGGAGGGGATGGGAGAAGGAGGGGAGAAGGGGGGAGGAGGGGAGAAGGGGAGGAGGAGGAGAAGGGGGGGAGGAGGGGAGGAGGGGAGGAGGAGAAGGGGGGGAGGGGGGAGAAGGGGGGAGGAGGGGAGGAGAAGGGAGGGGAGGGGGAGAAGGGGGGGGAGAGAAGTGGGGGGGGGGAGAAGGAGCGTTGTAATGGCGGTGAAGTGCCAAATGTAGACTGGGCGATTTCACAGAGTCTGTGTAAGAAAATAACTGCAGATGCTGGTACAAATCGAAGGTATTTATTTCACAAAATGCTGGAGTAACTCAGCAGGTCAGGCAGCATCTCAGGAGAGAAGGAATGGGTGACGTTTTGGGTCGAGACCCTTCTTCAGAGTTTGTGATCTCCAACTGGTCCAAAACATTTTTTTTTACCTGCACGTGTTGGGCACTTTTTTTATATTAAAAAAAAAATCAGTGCTTAAAGAAATGCTTTTGAATTGTGAGATCTTTTTTTTTTTTTAAACCATCAAGACACAAAAAGATGGAGTAACTCAATGGGTCAGGCAGCATCTCTGGGGAGAAGGAATAGGTGACGTTTCTGGTCGAGAATCAGAATCAGGTGAGAGGGAAACAAGAGATATAGATGGTGATGTAGAGAGATAAAGAAGAAATGAATTAAAGATACGCAAAAAGGTAACGATGATAAAGGAAACAGGCCATTGTTAGCTGTGGGCTAGGTGAAAACCAGTTACAGACAATGAGACGCAACAAGACGGCTTTGAAACTGGTACAACATATTAGAGTAGTCTAATAACCAATAATCAATCAAAAATAGCCTGGACAACAGAAACAGGGGACTGTTTAATAACAATACTGGAGAAACTAGAGGCAAGGAACTGCAGATGCTGGTTAATACACAAAAAGATACAAAGTGCTGGAGTAACTGAACAGGTCGGGCAGCATCCCTGGAGAACATGGATAGGTGATGTTTCAGGTTGAGACCCTTCTTCTTGAAGTTTGATGGCTCTTGATGAAAGCTTGTGCACAGGAAACATTAGCACTACATCTCTCTCCACAGATGCTGCCTGACCTCCCCTGGTTTTCTGTTTTTTTTCTTTCTCTCTTGCACCAATCTTGCTGTTCACCAGAGTTCTTGCCTCTGGCTTGTCCTTGCACCCACCATCCCCATTCCTTCCCAAGAGCACCATCGCGTCCCAGGAGAGCGGGGAGAGATTTAATAGGGACCTTTTCAGAGGGTGGTGAGTTTATGGAACGAGCTGCCAGAGGAGGTAGTTGAGGCAGGTAGGATCACAACATTTAAAAGACGTTTGGATATATTGTGTTTGGATATATCGTGCAGACTCTGAATAATGCAAGCTCCTCCTCCCCCTTGCTAGCAAGGTCTCAATACAGTATAGAATTATCTGACCTCCTGCGTATATATGGCATACTTTATCATGTGGACTGAATAAGCACTTAAGATCATCTGCAGTCTATAAAGCAGCAGATGTGAGATCACTCTGATTAGATGCATCCTCTCTCTGAGGAACCATATTCTCTCATTTATTAGTGCGCCATCAGCCTGTTCCATTATTAATGGGCGCAAATTGACGCTAATTCCTTCACGTCCAGTCTCGTTCCACGGGTGCCACCAGTGGCAGTTGTAACTGCACGCAAACATCAAAAACGTACTAAAAGGCTCGCAACTAATCCCAGACCAAGTGTCTCTCATTTATAACTTCTCTCTTGCGTAGAATGAAACACGAGGGTCATCTCGGGAGCGTGGCGCAGCGGTAGTGTTACCGCCTTACTGCGCGCGCCTGCAGCGGGTTCCATCCCGACTACGGGCGCTGTCTGCACGGAGTTTGTACGTTCTCCCCGTGACCTGCGTGGGTTTTCTCTGAGATCTTCGGTTTCCTCCCATGCTCCAAAGACGTACAGGTGTGTAGGTAAATTAGCTTGGTAAATGTTTTTTTAAAAAGCCCCTTGTGTGTGTGTGTGTAGGATAGTGTTAATGTGCTGGGATCGCTGGTCGGCACGGACCTGGTGGGCCGAAGGGCCTGTTTCCGCGCTGTATCTCTACACTAGACTATCTAAGAGAGCTAGATAGAGCTCTTAAGGATAGTGGAGTCAAGGGGGTATGGGGAGAAGGCAGGAACGGGGTACTGATTGAGAATGATCAGCCATGATCACATTGAATGGCGGTGCTGGCTCGAAGGGCCGAATGGCCTCCTCCTGCACCTATTGTCTATCTAACAGCATTTTCAGTAGAGTTGTATCTGCGATTCAAACTATGAATTGTCTTCAGATAGACAAATATGGAGCACAGTATCTTAACAAACCAGTGTCTGGACATAATTGAGATCAAATAGGTATCTGAAGCTCTCTATCAAGGCTCAGTGGTGAAGAGTGTCCTTGGACGTTACTTTAGTTTATTGTCACGTGTACCGAGGTACAGTGAAAAGCTTTTTGTTGCGTGCTAACCAGTCAGCGGAAAGACTGCACATGATTACAATCGAGCCGTCCACAATGTACAGATACATATTTAGCGAATGCTGTTTAGTGCAAGGTCTAGCTCGATTAATGACGGTCTCCATTGAGGTAGATGGCAGCTCAGGACCGCTCTCTAGTTGTTGATATGATGGTTCAGTTGCCTGATAATAGCAACTTCAACGTGGAAACGGGCCCTTCGGCCCACCGAGTCCGTGCCGACCAGCAACCACCCCGTACACTAACACTGTCCTACACGATTTACATTTTTAACGAAGCCAATTAACCTACAAACCTGCACGTCTTTGGAGTGTGGGAGGAAACGGGAGCACCCGGAGAAAACCCACGCAGGTCACGGGGAGAACGTACGAACTCCGTGCAGACAGCGCCCGTGGTCGGGAGCGAACCCAGGTCTCTGGCGCCGTGAGGCAGCAGCTCTACCCGCTGTTACTGCCCTCCGAGGATGAAGCTTGCAGCTCAATCTATCTCGGTCAGGGTTAGGGTTGCCAACTGTCCCGTATTAGCCGGGCCATCCCGTATTCTTGGCTAGGTTGGTTTGTCCCGTGCGGGACCGCCCTTGTCCCGTATTAGTAGGGTTGCCAACTTCCTCACTCCCAAATAAGGGACAAAGGGTGACGTCACCGCCCCGCGCCCCACCCAGCCAGCGGCCACGCGCTCCCGCTCCACCAATTGCGGCCGCCATTGGTGGAGCGGGAGCGCATGGCAGCTGGCTGGGTGAGGCGCGGGGCGGTGACGTCACCTTTTGTCCCTTATTTGGGAGTGTGGAAGTTGGCAACCCTAGTCACGGTGCCAACTGTCGCCAGTTACCTCAGCCGAGGAGCTGGCTGTAGACTCTGTGTGGAGACTGCAGCAAATAATTGATTTGTGCTCTAAACAATGGCCATATAATCTCTTTGCAGTGCTGACCAGAATAGGCACTGCAAAAAATCCACTCAATAAAAACAGTACCTTTCTGCAGAAAGGTAGGCTCTAAAGAGGACTGTTAGATTCAAATTACTTGCATGAAGATTTGTTTTGGTCACTTAAGCCCATGCTAGGTGCTCATTGTTTAAGAGGTGCAAACTGAACATAAATGAGGTTTATTTCCTCCTCCTTTATTTAGCTCCCTTTAGTTTTCCCAAGCCCCCATTGAAAGATACTTCAGGGAGCTAGTTTAGTTTAGAGATACAGCGCGGAAACAGGCCCTTCGGCCCACCGGGTCTGTGCCGACCAGCGATTCCCACACACTAACACCATCCTACACACCCTAAGGACCTTTTTCTTTGCATTTAACAAGCCAATTAACTGACACACCTGTACGTCTTTGGAGTGTGAGAGTTAGACAGAGCTCTCGGGGCGAGTGCAATCAAGGGATGTGGGGAGAAGGCAGGCACGGGGTATTGATTGGGGACGATCGGCCATGATCACAAGGAATGGCGGTGCTGGCTCGAAGGGCCAAATGGCCTCCTCCTGCACCTGTTGTCTATGTTTCTATGAAACTGAAGATCTTGGAGAAAACCCACGCGGGTCACGGGGAGAACGTACAAACTCCATACAGGCAGCGCCCGTGGTCGGGATGGAACCCGGGTCTCCGGCGCTGCATTCGCTGTAAGGCGGCAACTCTACCGCTGCGCCACCGTGCCACCCTATGTGTGCTGAATTATTTGCATGTGAAGGTCAGTTTAATCTGCAGGCTGCCTCTTGGGAGATGGGCTCCTGCCATCTGTGCGAGGGTGAATGGCCCTATTGATAAGGTGACAAGATGGATGCCCTTCCCTGCCAGGGCGCTGCCTTGCCCTCGCTAAGTTGACTCGGTTACCGTCTGCATTCAACGTGTTGTCATCCCCAGTCTTTTCCAGCCAGAGAGTTGTGAATCTGTGGAATTCTCTGCCACAGAAGGCCGTGGAGGCCAATTAATTCACTGGATGTCTTCAAGAGAGAGTTCGATTTAGCTCTTGCGGCTAACGGAATCAAGAGAATTGGCCTCCACTGCCCTCTGTGGCAGAGAATTCCACAGATTCTCAACTCTCTGGGTGGAAAAGGTTTTCCTCATCTCAGTCCTAAACGGCCTGCCTACCTGTTCTTCTTAACATGCAGTACAGAATGCCACAGGAGATCCTTCTTCCCTGTGGCTATCAAAGTGTACAACTCTTCCCCCTTCTGTCGTGGGGTAGACTGACTCCCCTCTCCCCCTCCCCCCCCCTCCAAATCTTTGCACATCCCCCAATCCTTTCCGTTTGTCACCTTAATTTCATGTTTCATGCATCTTGTGTTTTGATGACTATTGGTAGATCAATTTCCCAGCTGGGATAAATAAAGTTCTATCGTATCGTTCAGTGCCTGGAACGTGCTGCCAGATACGATAGTGGTCAATGTGTAAGAGACTTTTGGGTAGGCGTGTGGGGAAGAGGTTTTCCAGAATGCCTCCTGGATTACAGGGCATTAGCTGCCGGAGGAGGTTGAACAGTCTTGGATTGTTTTCCCTGGAGGTTGAAGGAATAGAGGGATATGGGTTAGGTGCAGTCAGATAAGAGGTGGTCTTGGCAAAATATTCGGCACAGACATTTTGGGCCGAATGGCCTGTTCCTGGGCCGTACTGTTCTATGTTATATGGTCACTGCATTTCTGAAAGAACGTTTGCAAATTGTGTTTAGTTTAGTTTAGAGATACAGCAGAGAAACAGACCCTTCGGCCCACCGAGTCCGTGCCGACCAGCGATCCCCACACACTAACACTATCCTGCACACACTGGGGATAATTTACAATTACACCAATCCAATTAACCTACAAACCTGTACGTCTTTGGAGTGTGGGAGGAAACCGGAGCACCCGGAGAAAGCCCACGCAGGTCACGGGGAGAGAGTACAAACTCCGTGGTCGGGATGGAACCCGGGTCTCTGGCGCTGTGAGGCAGCAGCTCTACCCGCTGCGCCACCGTGCCGCCCTTTAAGGGTGGTCGTTAGGATTAGCTCCCCACAGTTTGGTAGACAGAGGGGGGAAGCCTCCCAGTGTGGTGTCCGCTTGCACTGACGGGACCGAGGGGGAGCTTGGTGGACGAGGGCAGAGTTTTCTCCTCGAGCTGGGAACTGGTTGACACTCGTGTGTGATTATACTGCAGGCTGGAAGAGGAGATACAGAAGAGGGGTGATGCCGAAAATAATCTGGTCCTCTTCAGGAAGGTGAGTGTCCCAGCAACGTACAGTTCAGTTTCAAGATACAGCGTGGAAACAGGCCCTTCGGCCCACTGAGTCCGCGCCGACCTGCGATCCCACTGTAAGCTAACCTATGCACACCCTGGGCAATTTACAATCTTCACTAAAGCCAATTAACCTCCAAACTTGTATTGCAGGTGCTGGTTAAAGTCGAAGGGAGACACAAAATGCTGGAGTAACTCAGCGGGTCAGGCAGCATCTCCGGAGAGAAGGAACGGGTGACGTTACCCATTCCTTCTCTCCCGAGATGCTGCCTGACCCGCTGAGTTGTTCCAGCATTTTTGTGTGAACCTACAAACTTGTGCGTCTTTGGAGCGTGGGAGGGAACCGGAGCTCCCGGGGAAAACCCGTGCGGTTTAAGAAAATAAAAGTCAGACTGAGACCCATGTAAATGGCGAAAGATCCAAAATGGAGGTTGAAACTAGAGGCCTTTGCAAACGACAAGGCCTTCAGGCCTTCAGACTCCTGCAAGCGGCCTGTGCCCTGAAGCTATCCTCGTAACATGGCAATGAGTGAGGGAATGGTTTTTATTTATTTCGAACAGAGGGCTCTTGGCCTGGGCTGGTATCCAAAGGCCTGGTGTTTGATCAATGCATTTGAGTTTGATCCACCATTGGCACTAGGGTTGCCAACTGACCCGTATTAGCTGGGACATCCCGTATTTTGGGCTAAATTGGTTTGTCCCATACGGGATCGCCCTCGTCCCGTATTAGGCCCGGATGGCTCTGTAGGCCCGGACACTAGGCCCGGGGGCCGCTGTAGTCCTGGACAGTGTAGGCCCGGGGGCCCGGGCGCTGCCTAACGGAGGTTGCGTAACAACCGGCCTGGGCCGCCACCATTGGTGGAGCGGGAGCACGTGGCCGCTGGCTGGGTGAGGTCACGTGGGGCGGTGACGACACCTTTGTCCCTTATTTGGGAGTGAGGAAGTTGGCACCCCTAATTGGCACAGTCGTGGGATTAAAAGTAGTGGTGGGTGTATGGAATGAGCTGCCAGAAGAGGTAGTTGAGGCAGGGACTATCCCAATGTTTAAGAAACAACGTTTTAGACAGGTACATGGACAGGACCGGTTTGGAGGGATATTGACCAAACACGGGCAGGTGGGACTAGTGTAGCTGGGACTTGTTGGCTGGTGTGGGCAAGTTGGGCCGAAGGGCCTGTTTCCATGCGCGTGGAAACAGGCCCTTCGGCCCACTGGGTTTGTGTCGACCATCGATCACCCGCTCACACTGGTTCTATGTTGTCCCACTTTCTCATCCGCTCCCCACACACTCGGGGGGGGGGGGGGGGGTTTACGGAGAGCCGAATGGCCTGCTCCTGCTTCTATCTCTTGCGTTCTTGTGCTTCGCCCCCTCAGGATGTTGATGACGCAACTTTGGCAAGGCTGGGGCTGGAGAGGAAAGTGGATTCACTGCTGGACGAGATCGAATTTCTCAAGAAGTTACACGAGGAGGTGACTGCACACTTTGTACAATGGTATTCCCCACCCTTCGGCCCATTGAGTCTATGCCAGCCCTTGGAGCCCACCGGTTAATCCCGCTCCCCCATTTAATCTCCTCTCTCTCTCTCTCTCTCTCTCTCTCTCTCTCTCTCTCTCCCTCTCTCTCTCACATCCTCCCATTCTCCTGTCACCTAGCTATACTAGGAATGTTGTAGTTAAGAGATATAGTGTGGGAAACAGGCCCTTCGGCCCACCAAGTCCATGCTGACCAACGATCAACCATTGCACGCAAGGGACAATTTACAGAAGCCAATTAACCTACAAACCCGCACATTTTGGTTTAGTTTGGAGATTCAGCGTGGAAACAGGCCCTTCGGCCCACTGAATCCATGGCGACTATCGATCACGCTAATTCTGTGTTATCCAACTTTCTCATCCACACCATACACACTAGAGACACATCGACCAGAACTGCACGCAACACTCCGAATGCAGCCTGACCAGAGCCCGACAGAGCTGCATCATGAAGTTATGAACCACCGACGATCACTCTGTACACCAATTCTTTTTTTGGGCCTTGCCAGAAATAGTAGATTTTCCCCATGCATTCATCAGTCTGGAGATCCAGTGTGGAAACAGACCCTTTGGCCCACTGAGTCCATGCCAGCCTTCGATCACCTGTCCACAACTTGTTATCCCACTTTCTCGTCCACTCCCTACACACGAGGGGCCACGCACAGAGTTTCGAGAAACAGGCCCTTCGGACAATGTTTACATTTACCAAGTCGATTAACCTACAAACCTGCGCGCCTTTGGAGTGTGGGAGGAAACCGAAGATCTTGGGGGGGGGAAAAAGAAAGCAGGTCACGGGGAGAACGTGCAAACTCCGTACAGACAGTCGGGATTGAACCCGGGTCTCCGGCGCTGCATTCGCTGTAAGGCGGCAACTCTACCGCTGCGCCACCGTGGCCGCCCACACACCGCGCGCTTGCTGGGGGTGAGCTCCATCAGCCGTTTGTCTGCCCGTGTCCGAGGCCGCGCGGTGCCCCGCGCGGTTGCCGTCGTGCGCAGCGCCGGGCGGCCGCCCGTAATCTGTGCCGGTGCTCCCGGCCGCTCTTCCCCTCTGCAGGAGCTGCAGGACCTCCAGGTGAACATGCAGGCCTCGCAGGTGCAGGTGGAGATGGAGGTGGCCAAGCCTGACCTGACCTCAGCACTGAAGGACATCCGCGCCCAGTACGAGACTATCGCCACCAAGAACGTGCAGGAGGCCGAGGACTGGTACAAGTCCAAGGTGAGGTGGCGCGGCAACTGAACTTGCCCTTAACAACATCATACGTTCCATAGCATCATAAACCTAAACATTATATGAATATGTATTAAACATTATTAATTTTAAATAAAATTCTGGAGCGTCATAAAACCATAGGAGCAGAATTAGGCCATTCGGCCCATCAAGTCCGCTCCGCCATTCAATCGTGGCTGATCTATCTCTCCCTCCTAACCCCATTCTCCTGCCTTCTCCCCGTAACCCCTGACACCCGTACTAATCAAGAATCTCTCTCTCTCTGCCTTAAATCTATCCACTGATGTTTGACCTCCACAGCCGTCTGTGGCAATGAATTCCACAGATTCACCACCCTCTGACTAAAGAAATTCCTCCTTGTCTTCATTCTTAAAGTGTGTCCTTTTATTCTGAGGCTGTGCCCTCTGGTCCGAGACTCTCCCAATGACGGAAGCATCCTTTGCAACTTTCTCCTTCCTTGGACGCCCCCTCCCTCTCCTTGCCCGTCCACCTTTCTTCCCCGGTGAGGTGGGAGCTTCCCACAGCCGATCGTGCGGGTGGGGTGGGCCAGACCTCTGGTTCTCCTCTCCTCCGGCCTCACTCCTCGCCCGTCCCGCCCCGCCATCCTCAATGGCTCCATCCTCCTGCTCTCTGGGCTCGGCGGCTCCCCCTGCAGGCCACGGCCCGCCGGTTCTTCCCTTTGGCAGCGGTGGGCCGGCTCGGCGGCTCCCCCTGCAGGCTACGATCCACCGGGTCTTCACTGGGTCTCCTGCGCTCCGGAGGAAACAATCCAAGCCTGTCCAACCTCAGTCGCCAACTAAGTCTGATCAAAGATAGCCCGAGGGTCTCCAATGCGTTGGAGAGCCGTGCCGAACTACTATTTACCTGATGGGCCAAATGGCCTCCTCCTGCCCCTGTTGTCCATGTTTCTCTGAGTGGCGGCTGCTCTAACGCGCTGTGCCCTTCCCACAGTTCACGGGCCTGACGGACGCAGCGAACCGCAGCAACGAGACGCTGCGGCAGGCCAAGCAGGAGCTGAACGAGTCGCGGCGCCACATCCAGGCGCTGACCTGCGACCTGGACGCGCTGAGAGGCACCGTGAGTGAGAGCGAGCTGCCGCCGCGCGCGCCGGCCAGCGCCACGTCGGGTGGGACCGCCGAAGACGCCAACTCCGGCCCCGCGGGGTCTCGGCATAGAAACACCAACGCAGCGACACACCGCGCTGGCCGCACTGCACACCCACCATCCTCACACGTCACGAGCATCAGGCCATTCGGCCCATCAAGTCTAATCCGCCATTCAATCATGGCTGACCTATCTCTCCCTCCGCACCCTAACGGAGTCAGGGGGTATGGGGAGAAGGAAGGAAGGAACGGGGGTACTGATTGAGAATGATCAGCCATGATCTCATTGAATGGCGGTGCTGGCTCGAGGGGCCGAATGGCCTACTCTTGCACCTATTGTCTAACCCCACTCTCCTGCCTTCTCCCCGTAACCCCTGACGCCCGCACTAATCGAGACGGACACTTTTGCGTTCAGCCTTGGTCACCCTGTGCGTAGCTGGGGAGAGGGTGGGGCTGAGGATGTCCTGGTTGGGTTGGGTTTGCTCCTGGGCCTGGCCAAGATGGCCGTCCGCGAGTCACGGCGCCAGGCGGAAGAGGGCTCTGCCCGAGCCGGCTGCCCGCCCCTTTTCCCGGGGTTACGTCCATCCGCGCCCGGGTGGCGTTAGAGATGGAACACGCGCTGCCCACGGGCACCCTGGGGGATTTCCGGGAAACCGCCGGGCCTTCGGTCAAAATTGTCAATCATCCTCGATAGACACAAAAAGCTGGAGTAACTCAGCGGGTCAGGCAGCGTCTCTGCAGAGAAGGAATGGGTGACGTTTCAGGTCGAGACCCTTCTTCAAACTCGCAAGGAGAACGTACAAACTCCGTACAGACAGCACCCGTAGTCAGGATCGAACCATGTCTCTGGTGCTGTGAGGCAGCGGCTCTACCCGCTGCGCCACCGTGTGACGCTTGCATTGGAACATAGAAACGTAGAAAAATAGGTGCAGGATGTCGGCCATTCGGCCCTTCGAGCCAGCACTGCCATTCATTATGATCAAGGCTGATCATCTAAAATCAGTACCCCGTTCCTGCTTTCTCCTAGTATTCCTTTTTATTTATTTTTTGTTCTGTTCACACCGCAAAGTGAGTCTCTGACGCACTGGAACATCCTGTAGCTTGCAGGGCTCTCAGGTGCTCGCATAGGAAGTCTGGGGCATCTTCTCGGGTGGCTGGGCGAGAGGGAGAGTTTGTGTCGTGAGGGTTTTGGGCCAAGATACTAGAGGAGCAAGATAGACCACTCGACCCTAAAAACCGTCGTGTGTCACGGCGGCCATTTTAGTAGGCAGAAACTTGCAGAAACATTTAAAAAGAACAATAACAAAAATCTGTGAATTGATGGATGAGATATATTCTGCATTTTAATGATATCATCACACATACTGTTCCCCCAAAACACTGATTACACTGCGGGAGGCAGAGCGAACGGCGGGTTTTGCCTACTAAAATGGCGGACGTTACGCTCCTTTGCGTGCTACACTTCAGTATAGGCGATTTCGATGCAGTGGTCCATCTTGCTCCTCTAGTATCTTTGGTTGCCTACTAAAATGGCGGATGTTACGCTCCTTTGCGTACTACACTTCAGTACAGGCGTTTTTGACGGAGTGGTCCATCTTGCTCCTCTAGTATCTTTGGTTGTTAGGGTCGAGTGGTCCATCTTGCTCCTCTACTATCTTTGGTTGTTAGGGTCGAGTGGTCTATCTTGCTTCTCTAGTATCTTTGGTTGTTAGGGTCGAGTGGTCCATCTTGCTCCTCTAGTATCTTTGGTTGTTAGGGTTGAGTGGTCCATCTTGCACCTCTAGTATCTTTGGTTGCCTACTAAAATGGCGGCCGTTCCGCTCCTTTGCGTACTACACTTCAGTATGGGCGATTTCGACGGAGTGGTCCATCTTGCTCCTCTAGTATCTTTGGTTTTGGGTGTTGTCCCGCAGAACGACTCGCTGGTGCGCCAGCTCCGGGAGGTGGAGGAGCAGTTCTCTGCCGAGTCGGCGGGTTACCAGGACAGCGTCAGCTGCCTGGAGCAGGAGATTCACCACATGAAGGATGAGATGACCAGGCACCTCCGCGAGTACCAGGATCTGCTGAACGTCAAGATGGCCCTGGACATCGAGATCGCCACCTACAGGAAGCTGCTGGAAGGGGAGGAGAGCAGGTGAGCCGGGCAGCGTGTGGGGAGAGGAAGGGTGGGGGGGGGGGGTCTTTGCAGCGTTCACTCAACCCCCTCGATCAAACGGCATCTTAGTTGTGATGGGGGAACAGCCTCATGAAAGGACCATTCTCTGTGGCGCAGCGGTAGAGTTGCCACCTCACGACGCCAGACACCCGGGTTCCATCCCGACCACGGGCACTGTCTGTGCGTAGTTTGTACGTTCTCCCCGTGACCCGTGTGGGTTTTCTCCGGGTGCTCCGGTTTCCTCCAGCACTCCAAAGACGTGCAGGTTTGGAGGCTAATTGGCTTCGGGAAAAAAATGGCATATTGTCCCTAATGTGTGTTGTGTAGGGTAGCACTAGTACGCGGGGATCGCTGGTCGGCATGGACTCGGTGGGCCGAAGGGTCTGTTTCCCTGCTATATCTGTAAAGTCTAAATCTGTGTGTTGTTGAATTCACAGACCTCTGGTAAGTTGCTGCTAGTAAGAATTTTATTGCTCCATCATCGGTACATATTTTGTTAAATATTTAATAGGAATCTGAGGGGTAAAACCTTTTTCACACAAAGGGTGGCGGGTGTATGGAGCGAGCTGCCAGAGGAGGTAGTTGAGGCTGGGACTGTCCCAGCGTTTAAGAAACAGTTGGACAGGTACATGGATAGGACAGGTTTAGAGGGAGACACAAAATGCTGGAGTAACTCAGCGGGTCAGGCAGCATCTCGGGAGAGAAGGAATGGGTGACGTTTTGGGTCGAGACCCTTCTTCAGACTTCGTCGACCCAAAACGTCACCCATTCCTTCTCTCCAGAGATGCTGCCTGACCCGCTGAGTTACTCCAGCATTTTGTGTCAACCTTCGATTTAAACCGGCATCTGCAGGTTTTGTTTCCTTCCTGCAGGTTTGACAATAGACAATAGGTGCAGGAGGAGGCCATTCAGCCCTTCGAGCCAGCACCGCCATTCAATGTGATCATGGCTGATCACTCTCAATCAGTACCCCGTTCCTGCCTTCTCCCCATACCCCCTCACTCCGCTATCCTTAAGAGCTCTATCCAGCTCTCTCTTGAAAGCATCCAACGAACTGGCCTCCACTGCCTTCTGAGGCAGAGAATTCCACACCTTCACCACTCTCTGACTGAAAAAGTTCTTCCTCATCTCCGTTCTAAATGGCCTACCCCTTATTCTTAAACTGTGGCCCCTTGTTCTGGACTCCCCCAACATTGGGAACATGTTTCCTGCCTCTAATGTGTCCAATCCCCTAATTATCTTATATGTTTCAATAAGATCCCCCCCTCATCCTTCTAAATTCCAGTGTATACAAGCCCAATCGCTCCAGCCTTTCAACATACGACAGTCCCGCCATTCCGGGAATTAACCTAGTGAACCTACGCTGCACGCCCTCCATAGCAAGAATATCCTTCCTCAAATTTGGAGACCAAAACTGCACACAGTACTCCAGGTGCGGTCTCACCAGGGCCCGGTACAACTGCAGAAGGACCTCTTTGCTCCTATACTCAACTCCTCTTGTTACGAAGGCCAACATTCCATTGGCTTTCTTCACTTCACTGGAGGGATGAGGGTCAAATGCGGGCAGACGGGACATGTTGGCTGGTGTGGGCAAGTTGGGCCGAAGGGCCTGTTTCCACACCGTATCACTCTCTGACTATGGCTCATGATCGCCGTCTTGTTTCCTCCTCAGGATTGCTGTCCCCATCCAGTCCTTTGCCTCTCTCAACTTCAGAGGTGAGTGTGGGGAGGGGTTGGAAGGGACGCTGAAATGTTTCCGCCGGCCCCTTCCACTGCTGTGTGTTAACCCGCGCCTTGTGTTTGCCGCCATCTTGTAGACTATGACCGCAGTCCGCAGGACGTTCCAAGCAGGAAGCCCGTCTTCATCAAAACTATTGAGACCCAGGATGGGGAGGTGAGTACACACTGGAATTTAGAAGGATGAGAGGAGATCTT
Organism: Rhinoraja longicauda; assembly: GCF_053455715.1. Taxonomy (NCBI): domain Eukaryota; kingdom Metazoa; phylum Chordata; class Chondrichthyes; order Rajiformes; family Arhynchobatidae; genus Rhinoraja; species Rhinoraja longicauda. Next base: position 4,182,736 of record NC_135994.1, read on the forward strand.
ATCGAAACGTATAAGATTATTAAGGGGTTGGACACGTTAGAGGCAGGAAACGTGTTCCCAATGTTGGGGGAGTCCAGAACAAGGGGCCACAGTTTAAGAATAAGGGGTAGGCCATTTAGAACTGAGATGAGGAAAAACGTTTTCAGTCAGAGAGTTGTGAATCTGTGGAATTCTCTGCCTCAGAAGGCAGTGGAGGCCAATTCTCTGAATGCATTCAAGAGAGAGCTGGATAGAGCTCTTAAGGATAGCGGAGTCAGGGGGTATGGGGAGAAGGCAGGAACGGGGTACTGATTGAGAATGATCAGCCATGATCACATTGAATGGCGGTGCTGGCTCGAAGGGCCGAATGGCCTCCTCCTGCACCTATTGTCTATTGTCTAAGTTGTGTGTCTTTTGTTTTCTTTTGAGAAAAGTGCATCAGTTAAAAGCCTTCTGGGGGGGGGGGGGGTGGGGGGGAATATCAGCAATCTGTTCCTTTCCCCAGAGTAGTCTTCCGGGGAGAACAAACCTAGACAAGAAAAGAAGGCGCAGGTCAAAGTTCAGAGTTCAGGTGGCGGGTGCCTGGAACGCGCTACCAGGGGTGGTGGTGGAGGCAGATTGGAGGCAGATACGAGAGTACAGAAGCCTTTGGACAGGCACATGGAAGTGCCGGGAATGGATGGATATGGATCAGGTGCTGGCAGAGGAGATTAGTTTAGCTTGGCACCGTGCTCGGCACGGACATTGTGGGCCGAAGGGCCTGTGCTGTACTGTTCCCTCGCGCGCTCTCTTCACAGTGCGGACTGCCTCCTCACAACGACAGTCTTTCAGTTTAGTTTATTGTCACGTGTACCGAGGTACAGTGAACAGCTTTTGTTGCGTGCTAACCGGCCAGCGTAAAGACAATACATGATTACAATCGAGCCGTCCACAGTGTACAGATACATGATATGGGAATAACGTTTAGTGCAAGGTAAAGCCAGCAAAGTCCGGTCAAGGATAGTCCGAGGGTCACCAATGAGGTAGATAGTAGTCCAGCACTGCTCTCTGGTTGTGGTGGGACGGTTCAGTTGCCTGAGAACAGTCGGGAAGAAACTGTCCCTGAATCTGGAGCTGTGCGTTTTCACACTTCTGTACCTCTTGCCCGATGGGAGAGGGGAGAAGAGGGAGTGGCCGGGGTGAGACTGGTCCTTGATGATGCTGCTGGCCTTGCCGAGGCAGCGTGAGGTGTAAATGGAGTTGGTGGAAGGCAGGTTGGTTTGTGTGATGGTCTGGGCTGCTGGCCTTGCCGAGGCAGCGTGAGGTGTAGATGGAGTCGGTGGAAGGGAGGTTGGTTTGTGTGACGGTCTGGGCTGCTGGCCTTGCCGAGGCAGCGTGAGGTGTAAATGGAGTTGGTGGAAGGCAGGTTGGTTTGTGTGATGGTCTGGGCTGCTGGCCTTGCCGAGGCAGCGTGAGGTGTAGATGGAGTCGGTGGAAGGGAGGTTGGTTTGTGTGACGGTCTGGGCTGCTGGCCTTGCCGAGGCAGCGTGAGGTGTAGATGGGGTCAGTGGAAGGGAGGTTGGTTTGTGTGATGGTCTGGGCTGCGTCCACAATTCGCTGCAATTTCTCGCGGTCTTGGATGGAGCTGTCTTGGGTGCGCAGACAGACTTGGTTCAGCTGCACTACCCACTGATCCCAGCACCTCCATTACGCCTCCCCATGTTGCGCATTGCACAACTTAGGAACTCGTCCGTTGAAATAGGGGCGGTGCAGCTGTAAAGTTGCTGCCTTGCAGCGCCGGAGTCCCGGGTTTGACCCTGACTACGGGGTGCTGTTTGTAGGGAGTTTGTACGTTCTCATGAAGTTCTAGGAGCTGAATAAGGCCATCTGGCCCATCAAATCTACTCCACCATTCAATCGCGGCTGATCGAACTTCCCCTCTTAACCCCATTCTCCTGCCTTCTCCACGCCATTGGACAGGTACATGGATAGGACAGGTTTAGAGGGACATGGGCCAAACGCGGGCAGGTGGGACTAGTGTAGATGGGTGGGGCATGTTGGTCGGCAAGGGTGCACGGCGTTTGTACGTTCTCCCCGTGACCCGCGTGGGTTTTCTCCGAGGTCTTCGGTTTGCTCCCACACTCCAAAGACGTGCAGGTTTGTAGGTTAATTGGCTTGGTGTAGGTGTAAATTGCCCCGTGTGTATGTGTGGGATAGTGTTAGTGTGCGGGGATCGCCGGTCGGGGTGGGCCAGAGGGCCTGTTTCTTTGCTGTATCTCGAAACGAAACGAAACTAAAACTCTAGTTCCCGTTTCCCGTTTTTTTTTGTTGGTCTTAATTGCAATTGTTGTTTTGAACGTGTAGGTGGTGAATGAATCTCGAACGGAGCAGCAGAACGAGGTTGATCATTGAATCGATACGGCGTTGGTTGAAGGCCGGACTCAACCCAAGCAGAAGACGGGTTTTTTTTTTTCTTCCCCCATTTCCCACCCCGAACCCCCCCCCCCACCTTTCGTCGTCGTTTAATTCTGTCGCCCACGGTTTGAAGCTGGGGGCTGTGAGGAGTCTCCATTTCACCCTCTGCTCTTGTTCAGTTGGACCCCTGCCCCAGGCCGCAAGCAAGCCGCAGCCCTGACAACGCACTTCGGTCAACGTGGAGACTGGCGCTCTGGCCCACTTAGCCCGCACCTCCCACCCATCTGCACCCACCCTACACGATCCCATTCCACCTGCCCAGGCTGGGTGTTGGGGGTTATGGGGTGGGGAACCAGGAGAGAGGTAGTTGAGGCTGGGACTATCCCAACATTTAAGAAACAGGTACATGGACAGGACAGGTTTGGAGGGATATATGGGCCAACGCAGGCAGGTGGGACTAGTGTAGCTGGGACATGTTGGCCGGTGTGGGCAAGTTGGGCTGAAGGGCCTGTTTCCACGCTGTATCGCTCCACGCCTCCATAACCCCTCTGGGAGTAGACTGAAATAGGCACACAGGGCAGGATTTGGGGCACAGGTTTCAAGATTTGGGCACAATTAGCAGGATTTGGCATGACCACTAGGATTGTCACACTAAGATTGGCACAAGTAGCAGGATTGGCATGTGTACTACAATTGGCAAACTACGATTGGCACAGGTACCAGGATTGGTGCGAGTACTAAGATTGGCACACTAGGATTGGCACAGGTACTGGAATTGGCACGCTGGGATTGGCACAATTTACCAGGTTTGGCACACTAGGATGAGCACATTTACCAGAATTGGCACAAGTACTAGGATTTGGCACAAGTGCCAGGATTGGTACACTATTATTGGCACAAGTAACAGATTTATCGTGAGTACTAAGATTGGCACGCTAGGATTGGCACCGGGCACTGGAGTTGGCACACTGGGATTGGCACAAGCACCAGGATTGGCACACTAGGATTGGTACAACTACCAGGATTGGCACACTAGGATGAGCACATTTACCAGAATTGGCACAAGTACTAGGATTTGGCACCAGTGCCAGGATTGGTACAGGCACCGGCCGGGTTTTGGGCACAAGTGCTAGGGTTGGCATGAGTGCCACACACTGGTGTTCGGACCCAAAGACATAAACAGGATTCCCGTTCACATCACGGCACACTCGAGCAGAGAGGAAGAATAACGCTAGTTGGTCGCTGAAGAAAGGGGTGATTAAAACAAAGAGGTGTGATCGGATGTTAGAACACGCACACACTTGGGATCAGTCTACAGCACAGACTGCTGGGCCGAACGGCCTCTTCTTGCATTGTCATCTCTTGACGGGGAGAGGCTGGAAAATGGGGACCTTCACCCTCTGGGCCAGAAGGGTAGTGAGGGTGGGGCCACAGCCGTGTGATCCAAACCAGAACTCCAAAGAACATGGTTGGATATAATGAGTCATACACGCACATTCTGAAGATATACAGATTCAGCCCTGGCTGTGTGTGTGTGGGCCCCAAGTCACAAGAGGCTGGTTGCTTCAAGTCTATTTCCGACGTTTAAAGCTTGAAACATGTAAACGTTATGAGTTTTTTTGTATGATTCCCTGTTGCAAAACATCGTCTTATTCTTCCGGCCAGATCGCAGCTGTCCTGTTGACTCAAGACCTCAAATCTAACACGGAGGTGCAGGACTGGAGAACTCTACACATCCTCCAAGCTTGCAAACCAGCTCGAGATGGATTGTAACGTAACCTTTAAGTGAAATAAAATGGACGTACTGTGCTGAAGAGTTGTGTTTGGACTGGGCGTGAGTTTGTCATAGGGGTGCCAACTATCTCACTCCCACATAAGGGACAAGGTGATGTCCCCACGTGACCTCACCCAGCCGGCGGCCACGTGCTCCCGCTCCACCAATGGCGGCCGGCCGGGAGGCGGGTTGCTAGGCAACCTCCGCTAGGTTGCGCCCGGGCCTATGCTGTCAGGGTCTACAGTGCCCCCCAGGGCCTACAGTGCCCCCCCCCCCCCCGAGCCTAATACGGGACAAACCAATTTAGCCCAAAATACGGGTTGTCCCGGCTAATACGGGTTGGCAACCCCAGTTTGTGAGAAATTTAAAAAAAACCTTGGCCACCGCACATCGTGATAGCCCCCTTTTCTTTATATTGTGGGCCGAATGGCCATGTGTTGTAAATGTTCTCGGAGTGGGAATGGGGCTTGAAGTAGACGAGGTTGTGGTGTGAATGGTATGGAGTCTTAGTTAAATTTACTGGAATTTAGAAGGATGAGAGGGGATCTTATAGACACATATAAAATTCTTAAGGGATTGGACAGGCTAGATGCAGGAAACATGTTCCTCGTGTTGGGGTAGTCCAGAACCAGGGGTCATAATCTAAGAATAAGGGGTAGGCCATTTAGGACTGAGATGAGGAAAAACATTTTCAGCCAGAGAGTTGTGAATCTGTGGAATTCGCTGCCACAGAAGGCAGTGGAGGCCAATTCTCTGGATGTTTTCAAGAGAGAGTTAGATTTTGCTTTTAGGGCTCAGGGAATCAAGGGATATGGGGAGAAAGCAGGAATGCGATACTGATTGTGGATGATCAGCCATGATCATATTGAATGGTGATGCTGGCTCAAAGGGCCGAATGGCCTCCTCCTGCACCTATTTTCTATGTTTCTCTGCCTTGCAAACGCAGGAGATACAACACCCATCCCCACACCCCCCCTCACCACCCTCCTCCTGCCTTATCCGATTCTGCCATCGGCACCCTTTTGCCTTCTCCACTCATCACCTCCCACCTCATGAAGTTCCAGGAGCCATTCAATCATGGCTGATCGAACTTGCCCTCTTAACCCCATTCTCCTGCCTTCTCCACGCCGTTGGACAGGTACATGGATAGGACAGGTTTAGAGGGACATGGGCCAAACGCGGGCAGGTGGGACTAGTGTAGATGGATGGGGCATGTTGGCCGGCGTGGGCAAGTCGGGCTGAAGAGCCTGTTTCCGCGTGGCGTGTGACTATAACTATGTGACGTCCTTTCTGTTGGCTGCTGTGCTCTCGCTGCCACCTGCTGCCAGTCACTGGTACTGCCACTTGGCCAACCCTCCCACTCCCAGTGGCACTGAGGAAGCTGCTGGTTCAGTCAAGAACAAAGGACAAGTCAGTGCACAGGAGAGACCGGAACTGTTGACCGGTCAAAGAATAATAGATGGTGAAGTGAGCAGGACAATAAGGAAATTCGTTTTTTAGTTTAGTCCAGAGATACAGTGTGGAAACGGGCCATTCGGCCCACCGAGTCCGCATCGGTAGAGTTGCCGCCTAGCAGCGCCGGAGACCCGGGTTCGATCCCGACTACGTGAGCTTGTCTGTACGGTATTTGTACGTTCTCCCCGTGACCATGTGGGTTTTCTCCGGGTGCTCTGGTTTCCTCCCACACCAAAGACGTACAGGTTTGTAGGTTAATTGGTTCGGTATCAGTGTAAATTGTCCCTAGTCTGTGTGGGATAGTGTTAGTGTGCGGGGATCGCTGGTTGGCGTGGACTCGGTGGGCCGAAGGGCCTGTTTACAAAACTTACAAAATTCTTAAGGGGTTGGACAGGCTAGATGCAGGAAGATTGTTCCCGATGTTGGGGAAGTCCAGAACAAGGGGTCACAGTTTAAGGATAAGGGGGAAGTCTTTTAGGACCGAGATGAGAACGTTTTTGTTCACACAGAGAGTGGTGAATCTGTGGAATTCTCTGCCACAGAAGGTAGTTGAGGCCAGTTCATTGGCTATATTTAAGAGGGAGTTAGATGTGGCCCTTGTGGCTAAAGGGATCAGGGGGTATGGAGAGAAGGCAGGTATGGGATACTGAGTTGGATGATCAGCCATGATCATATTGAATGGCGGTGCGTACAGGCTCGAAGGGCCGAATGGCCTACTCCTGCACCTATTTTCTATGTTTCCGCGCTGTATCTCTAAACTAAACTAAACATGCAAATGCACAGCAAAATTATTTTCTTACAAACAGTCCATACCTGAGCACATGCCCGATTAGCAAAGTGGACAGAAATAGTCCACAGAGTCCTCATGCAAGAGGCGCCATGTTTTGCCACCATTTTCAGATTCTCTGGACAACATGTGGAGGTGACGTTTGTATGCACTCGTTTGTATCTTCTCCACAGCCAACAATGGACCATTGTGGGCTCCACCTTTCCTTCACCATCGTTTCTGACTTTGATTTGTCCTTTTGCCTACCTTTCATTTGTTTTTTCTTTGTACCCTTTTCAGACCTCTCGTTTCCCTCTCCCCTGACCCTCAGTCTGAAGAAAGGTCTCGACCCGAAACGTCACCTATTCCGTCTCTCCAGAGATGCTGCCTGTCCCGTTGAGTTACTCCAGCGTTTTGTGTCCATCTCTATATGCATCCTAGCCTGCTTCATGAGGCAATGTTATAGCTTAGAAACACTTTTGCACATGCTAGTTTGGGGGCTCTGAAGAAAGTCTTTTAACTGCTTTTCGCAAGAAGTGTATTCATGATCTGAAGAACGAAGAAGGGTCTCAACCCAAAAGGTCCACTTCCTTTTCTCCAGAGGTGCTGTCTGACCTGCTGAGTTACTTCAGCTTTTTGAGTCTATATTCATTATCAGCTCCTTACTGAAGGAACTATCTGCTTCCTTTGAAACTGCCATGCCATTTTAAGACGAGGCAGTCTTTCCCCAATAAGGCCTTTGAACTAATTTGAAGACCTTTGCTGAGCTCCTCTGTGTTACTGTGGCGCCTGCCGTCTTTCGTTAAAATCTCTGCAAATGGAATTTAACAAGAGCCCCTTGCGCTGCTGGAAATGTCTTTTGGCAGCTTTTCCCGATTCATTTTGGCAGGAGTTTCCTGGAAAGGGGACGTGGAACGTTGGGATGAGTGTTGTGGTATGCAGGCAGGATAAGCACAGAGTAGGCCGCAGGCTTTTGCGGTGGCCCTGTGTTGCCAGGCAACCAAGAGCCATCAGCGCTGTGGCTCCGGGAAGGAAACGTCGCTGACGCTAATCACAAAAGGTTTTACAAAAATATAAAAACATAGAAAGTGTAAGAAAATAACTGCAGATGCTGGTACAAATCGAAGGTATTTATTTCACAAAATGCTGGAGGGTCTCGACCCGAAACGTCACCCATTCCTTCTCTCCTGAGATGCCGCCCGACCTGCTGAGTTGCTCCAGTATTTTGTGAAAAAAAAATAGAAACATAGAAAAATAGATGCAGGAGTAGGCCATTCGGCCCTTCGTGCCAGCACCACCATTCTATATGATCATGACTGATCATCTGAAATCAGCACCCCGTTCCCGCTTTTTCCTCATCCCTTGATTCCTTTAGCCCTCAGAGCTAAATCTAACTCTCTCTTGAAAGCATCCAGTCAATTGGCCTCCGCTGCCTTCTGCGGCAGAGAATTCCACAGATTCAGAACTCTGGGTGGAAAAGTTTTTCCTCATCTCAGTCCTAAATGGCCTACCCCTTATCCTTAAACTGTGACCCCCGGTTCTGGACTCCCCCAACATCGGGAACATTTTTCCTGCATCTAGCCTGTCCAATCCCTTAATAATTTTAAATGTTTCCATAAGATCCCCTCTCATCCTGAATTCCAGTGAATACAAGCCCAGTTGACCCATCCTTTCATCATACGTCAGTCCCGCCATTCCAGGAATTAACCTGATGAACCTAAGCTGCACTCCATCAATAGCAAGATTGTCCTTCCTCAAATTAGGAGACCAAAATTAGGAGAGAAAACATCACCTCTAACGACTGCATTGTGGCTGAATGCTAATCTTTCATCTCGAGTGCATTTTCAAGTCTCTCACAACTTCCTTCAAAATGAACTACCATTACCCCCCCCCCCCCCCCCCCGGTGGGAGATGTGAAATGGGGAGGAAGGCTAACGTCTGCTTCTAGTTTCCTCTCCTTGTGGTGGTTTTACCCAGCCCGGACCATCCCACAAACCAACCTCCCTTCCACCGACTCCATCTACACCTCACGCTGCCTCGGCAAGGCCAGCAGCATAATCAAGGACAAGTCTCACCCCCGGCCACTCCCTCTTCTCCCCTCTCCCATCAGGCAAGAGGTACAAAAGTTTGTAAACGCACACCTCCAGATTCAGGGACAGTTTCTTCCCAGCTGTTATCAGGCAACTGAACTGTCCTCTCACCAGCTAGACTGTGGTCTTGATCTCCAATCTACCTCATCAGGGACTTTTAATCTATCTTTAATCGGACTTTATCTTGTACTAAACATTATAACCTCTATCCTGCATCTGTACACTATGGGCGGCTTGAACCTTATCCTTAACAGACACAAAATGCTGGAGTAACTCAGCGGGACGGGCAGCACCAAGCTGTTTCTAATGAGTTCTAATGATACTTTAAGCAGTCTTCTGTAAATTCACTTTGTACTAAAGATAGCAGCAAAACTAATCCCCATTCCAGTCAAAGCACCCTTTAATAAACCCCACCACTCCTTAATGAAAGTTAGCAGTTACAATACTAGCTCATCTTTTTCTCGGGCAGTTTCTCAGGAGTATAAGAGTCAGGAAGTCATGATAGTGCTCTGCCCAGAGAACTGCAGATGCTCCTTTACAAAAAAAAAGACGCAAAGTGCTGGAGTAACTCAGCGGGTCAGACAGCGTCTCTGGAGAACATGGGAAGGCAAGGCTTCAGGTCAGGAGCCTTCTGCCCTATAAGACATGGGTTAGGCCACATTTGGAGTATTGGTCTGGTCGCGCCCGGAAAGCTATAAGAGGCTTTGGAGAGGGTGTAATGCCTGGATTAAGGAGTATTAGCTGCAAGTAGGGGTTGGACAGGCTTAGGATTGTTATCATCAGAGGATGAGGGGAGACCTGACAGAAGTTTCTAAAATGATGATATTCTCCAGAGGTGCTGGCTGAACCGCTGAGTTGCGCCCATTCTGCGTCTCTTGTTATCACGTTGCGGTTGGCATGATCTTTCCGTGCATTGGCCACTGGGATTCCAGAATCTCAACAGCAAAATGGCGGCGCTGTACAGCAGCTGCGGCCTACCCTCGGCCAAACACCTGGAGCTGGCGGCCTCCAGCTGGGACCACCTGGGGCTCTGGTTCGCAGAGCCCGCGGACCGGACTCGCCATCTGCGGTGCTGGCTGCCGGAGGCTTCGGCCGCGGGCCGCGTGGACGTCGGAAGCTCGCAGGCCCTGCCCTGGGTGGGGGCCAACATCGGGAGCTCCGGCAGCGGCGGCGTCTTCGCCCACCCCGGATCGCGGGGCTTGGGTCGGCCCGCCGCGGACCTTTCACCGTCCGGGCCGCGGGATTTTCTCTGCCCGGCGGGGGCTTCAATGTCGGGAGCCACGACCGCCCCGACGTGGCAACTACAACAGCCTGACTGCGGGAGAAGACGGCAGGGGAAGAGAAAAGACATTCTGGCCTTCCATCACAGTGAGGAGGTGACTGGAGGAGACTCACTGTGATGGATGTTTCTTTTTGTTGGGTGTTGGTTTGTGATTGTGTGTGCAATCGCTTATTTTTATTGCTCTTATTGTTGGACTGTGGGTGATGGAATTACGTCCAAAAGGCTTGTTTTTTTGGATGACAATAAAGGTTATTCTGATTCTGATTGCAGTTCAATAAATCACAAGACCTTTCAGGACCAATCTGAGCCCTCAAAGGCACTGTAGAAATACAAGTCTTCCTGGAGTATATTTGAGGCAGCTCCGAGTATATCCACTAGGTGTCCTCAGAGACTAGGCCCACCCCAGCCTCTTGCCATGTTACACTTCAGACTTTAGCGACACAGGCCCTTCGGCCCACCGGGTCCGTGCCAACCAGCGACTAACACTATCCTACACACCGCGAATAATGTCTGAAGAAGAGTCTCGACCCAAAACGTCACCCATTCCTCCCCTCCAGCGATGCTGCCCGTCCCGCTGAGTTACTCCAGCATCTTGTGTCTGTTAAGGATAATTTACAATTTGGACCGAGGCCAATTAGCCTGCAGATTTGCACGTCTTTGGAGCGTGGGAGGAAACCGGAGCACCCGGAGAGAACCCACGCGGGCCACGGGGAGAACGTGCAAACTCCGTACAGGCAGCTCCCGTGGTGGGGATGGAACCCGGGTCTCGATCCTGACCACGGGCGCTGTCTGTACGGAGTTTGCACGTTCTCCCCGTGACCTGCGTGGGGTTTTCTCCGGGTGCTCCGGTTTCCTCCCGCGCTCCAAAGACGTGCGGGTTTGTAGGTTAATTGGCTCGGTACAAAATGTAAACTGTCCCTAGTGTGTGTGGGATAGTGTTAGTGTGCGGGGATCGTTTGTCGGCACGAACTCGGTGGGCCGAAGGGCCTGTTTCCGCGCTGCATCTCTGAACTAAACCATGGTGGGATTTGAACTCGTGCCTTTGGCTCAGTAGCCCAGAACTCTGGGCACTAGCCCAGTTTACGTGGGCACTCTGGGCCAGCAAGTTCAGCCACTGCCTCAGAAGGCAGTCTTGTCTCAGAAACTGAGCATCGGCACGGTGGCGCAGCGGGTAGAATCGCTGCCTCACAGCGCCAGAGACCTGGGTTCAATCCCGACTACGGGTGCTGTCTGTGTCGAGTTTGCACGTTCTCCCCGTGACCTGCACGTTCTCCCCGTGACCTGCACGTTCTCCCCGTGCTGCTAGGGCCATTTCACAGCATGAACGGCAGTTCAGAAATACAAACTGTACATCTCATAGAAACATAGAAAGTAGGTGCAGGAGTAGGCCATTCGGCCCTTCGAGCCGGCTCATGCCATTCAATATGATCATGGCTGATCATCCACAATCAGTAACCCGTTCCTGCCTTCTCCCCATATCCCTTGATTCTGTTAGCCCCAAGAGCTAAAGCTAACTCAACCTTAATATCTCTGTGGTAGACATGCTATCTTAAACGTTGAACCTAAATTGCACCGAAAGCATTACTTTTAATTTTATAAAAATCTCTGCACCATTTAATCTTCAAAGAAAATACAAATTGAAGGCCAAGGGCTTGTGGGCTTAGAAGATGCAGTGTGATTGGGCAGTCCGGTCAAAGGCCTCAGGATGTTGGAGCTGTTTAATCTGCAAACTACCAGGTTAATTTGCTCGAGATTAGACGTCAGAAATGTCCCACAGCTTCGTAGACTCTGAGACTACTTGGACGGGGGAGACGGCAGCAGCAGTCAGGCGGCACGGTGGCGCAGCGGGTAGAACCGCTGCCTCACAGCACCAGAGACCCCGGTTCGATCCTGACCTCGGGTGGTGTGTGTGTGCGTGGAGTTTGCACGTTCTCCCCGTGACCGCGTGGGTTTCCTCCGGGCGCTCCGGTTTCCCCCTCACATCCCACAAAGATGGCCAATGTTTGTCGGCCAATCGGCCCTCTGTAAAATTGCCCCCTAGCGGGCAGGGGGCGGATGAGAAAGTGGGACAACGTAGAACTAGTGTGCGAACGGGGTGATCGATGGTCGGCGCGGGCCGAAGGGCCGAAGGGCCTGTTTCCAACAATAAACCGGGTGAACCCTTCCTGAACTCCCTTTCCTGCAAGTGTGTCTTCCCTCCTGCTGCCAGAGCAAACCGACACACAATATTCCAGATGCATTCTCGCCAAGGGGTTTACATAATTGGAGCAAGATGTCTGAGACTCGTACACTTCCACTGAAGGCCAATAAACTGTCATGGTGGCTCGTTCGGTGTTGATTCCGTGTGATTTGGGTGTTACACCCAAGTTCCCTCGAACACCATTTTTTTTTTTCATTCTCTCTGCATTTAATAAATAAGTTGTCTTTCCGTTTTCTCTGTGAAAGTGCATGAGCTCACTATTTTCCATGTCATGTTCCGCCTGCCTTAAGGCCTCCTGCTCACATAACTCAACTGCAGCCCCCTGTCCTTCTGCATGCACCTCCCCTCCTCTCACTCACGCCAACAGCCAGCTTGATATCATCAGCAAATGTGCACACATTCACCAATGGTTCGATGGTGCAACTGTGTTCTACCGCCACATGCAACGAGGAACAGTGAAATTCAATTGCAGGCGCAGCCCAGACCATCACACAAACCAACCTCCCTTCCACCGACTCCATCTACACCTCACGCTGCCTCGGCAAGGCCAGCAGCCCAGACCGTCACACAAACCAACCTCCCTTCCATCGACTCCATCTACACCTCACGCTGCCTCGGCAAGGCCAGCAGCATCATCAAGGACCAGTCTCACCCCGGCCACTCCCTCTTCTCCCCTCTCCCATCGGGGCAAGAGGTACAGAAGTGTGAAAACGCACACCTCCAGATTCAGGGACAGTTTCTTCCTGGCTGTTATCAGGCAACTGAACCATCCTACCACAACCAGAGAGCAGTGCTGGACTACAATCCACCTCATTGGAGACCCTCGGACTATCTTGGATCGGACTTTACCTTGCACTAAACACTATTCATGTTATTCCCTTTATCATGTATCTGTACACTGTGGACGGCTCGATTGTAATCGTGTTTTGTCTTTCCGCTGACTGGTTAGCACGCAACAAAAGCTTTTCACTGTACCTCGGTATATGGTGACTGTGCGTGTGTGAGTCGTGCATAAACAATCTCCCTGTGCAGAGCATACCTGACAATAACGACCCATCAAAGCCTTTTTATCCATTCGGTCCGGACCCTGACCCTAACCCAGTTCAGGTGGGCTAAAGAGCATCCCTGACCTCCCATCTCCACCAGTGGGAGAGTCTAGGACCAGAGGGCACAGCCTCAGAATTAAAGGACGTTCCTTTAGGAAGGAGATGAGGAGGAATTTCTGTAGCCAGAGGGCGGTGAATCTGTGGGATTCTTTGCCACAGACGGCCGTGGAGGCCACAAGTCAGTGGATATTTTTAAGGCAGAGATAGATAGATTCTTGATCAGTGCGGGTGTCAGGGGTGATGGGGAGAAGGCAGGAGAATGGGGTAGGGAGGGAGAGATGGATCAGCGGTGATTGAATGGCAGAGCGGGCCGAATGGCCTAATTCTGCTCCTATGACTTATGACCTATGACCTTATGACTGTCGGACTATCTTTGATTGGACTTCACTGGAAGTCCGTAGTGTCCTGTTACACTCCCAACATCGAGATTCATTCACTTATTTTTAATCGGTGGCGGATTCACTCACTATACTAGGTTAATTCCCGGAATGGCGGGACTGTCGTATGTTGAAAGACTGGAGCGACTAGGCTTGTATACACTGGAATTTAGAAGGGTGAGAGGGGATCTTATCGAAACGTATAAGATTATTAAGGGGTTGGACACGCTAGAGGCAGGAAACATGTTCCCAATGTTGGGGGAGTCCAGAACAAGGGGCCACAGTTTAAGAATAAGGGGTAGGGCATTTAGAACTGAGACGAGGAAAAACTTTTTCAGTCAGACAGTTGTGAATCTGTGGAATTCTCTGCCTCAGAAGGCAGTGGAGTCCAATTCTCTGAATGCATTCAAGAGAGAGCTAGATAGGTCTCTTAAGGATAGTGGAGTCAGGGGGTATGGGGAGAAGGCAGGAACGGGGTACCAATTGAGAATGATCAGCCATGATCACATTGAATGGCGGTGCAGGCTCGAAGGGCCGAATGGCCTCCTCCTGCACCTATTGTCTATTGTCTATTGTCTATAACACAAGCTAAAAACCTTTCTGGTGGCGGGACAGGGAAGCCTTTTCTGAGTTGCAGCAGCAGTGAAGCTTGCTGGACGTGGCTCGATCAGAACGCTGTTCTAGGAAGCCACACGCCAGAGGAGCCAGGGGGAGATTGGGCAGGAAGTGGAGTGTGATCTGTTTGAGGAGGTGGGTGGTCTGTCTGATGAGGCAAGGCTGTAAAACATCACCACGTGTCCACACTCAGGCACAAGAAGAGCAACGGATGTCAGAACGTTTGTACGTTCTCCCCGCCACCTGTGTGGGGTTTCCCCCCGAGATACAGCGTGGAAACAGGCCCTTCGGCCCACCTTGCCCACGCCGGCCAGCATGTCCCACCTACACTAGTCCCACCTGCCCGCATTTGGCCCTTCTACAGTTGTACCGGGCCCTGGTGAGACCGCACCTGGAGTACTGTGTGCAGTTTTGGTCTCCAAATTTGAGGAAGGATATTCTTGCTATGGAGGGCGTGCAGCGTAGGTTCACTAGATTAATTCCCGGAATGGCGGGACTGTCGTATGTTGAAAGGCTGGAGCGATTGGGCTTGTATACACTGGAATTTAGAAGGATGAGGGGGGATCTTATTGAAACATATAAGATAATTAGGGGATTGGACACATTAGAGGCAGATAACATGTTCCCAATGTTGAGGGAGTCCAGAACAAGGGGCCACAGTTTGAGAATAAGGGGTAGGCCATTTAGAACGGAGATGAGGAAGAACTTTTTCAGTCAGAGGGTGGTGAAGGTGTGGAATTCTCTGCCTCAGAAGGCAGTGGAGGCCAGTTCGTTGGATGCTTTCAAGAGAGAGCTGGATAGAGCTCTTAAGGATAGCGGAGTGAGGGGGTATGGGGAGAAGGCAGGAACGGGGTACTGATTGATAGTGATCAGCCATGATCGCATTGAATGGCGGTGCTGGCTCGAAGGGCTGAATGGCCTACTCCTGCACCTATTGTCTATTGTCTATTGTCTATCCCTCCAAACCTGTCCTATCCATGTACCTGTCTAACTGTTTCTCAAACGTTGGGATAGTCCCAGCCTCAACCACCTCCCCCGGCAGCTCGTTCCACACACCCACCACCCTCTGTGTGGAAAAGTTACCCCTCAGATTCCTATTAAATCTTTTCCCCTTCACCTTGAACCCATGTCCTCTGGTCCTCGATTCCCCTACTCTGGGCAAGAGACTCTGTGCGTCTACCCGATCTATTCCTCTCATGATTTTATACACCTCTACAAGATCTTCGGTTTCACAGGCTCACGGGTTGTGGGAGTAGAATTAGGCCATTCGGCCCATCGAGTCCACTCTGCCATTCAATCGTAGCTGATCTATCTCTGCCTCCTAACCCTATTCTCCTGCATTCTCCCCAGAGAACTTGACACCCGTTCTGATCAAGAATTTGTCTATCTCTGCCTTAAAAATATCCAATGACTTGGCCTCCACAGCCCTCTGTGGCAATGAGTTCCACAGATTAACAACCCTCTGACTAAAGAAGTTCCTCCTCACCTCCTTTACTAAAAGAGCGCCCCTTAATTCTGAGGCTGTGCCCTCTGGTCCTAGACTCTCCCACCAGTGGAAACATCCTCTCCACATCCACTCTATCCAGGCCGCTCACTGTTCGTTACGTCTCAATGAGGCCCCCCCCCCCTCGTCCTTCTAAACTCCAGCGAGTACAGGCCCAGTGCCGACAAACGCTCATCGTACGTTAACCCACTCATTCCAGGGATCGTTCTTGTAAACCTCCTCTGGACCCTCTCCAGAGCCAGCACATCCTTCCTCAGATATGGGGCCCAATATCCCACGCTGCAAAGACGTACAGGTTTGTAGGTCTATTGGCTTGGAATAAGTGTGTAAATTGTCCCTAGTGTGTGTAGGATAGCGTTGGTGTGCGGGGATCGCTGGTCGGTGCGGACTCGATGGGCCGAAGGGCCTGTTTCTGCACTGTGTCTAGAATCCTCGCCTCTCCCCCTTTATCTGTCCTATCCTGGGCTGAATCCAAATAAAATTTTATATATTCTCGCAAAGACTCCGGATATTCTGACTCATTCTTGGACAATGGATTTTTTTTCCTCCCCTGCTTGTTGTTCAAGTTTGGCTTCATTCCAAGACTTTCTGTGGAGTAATCGCCAAGTGTGCTCCAAATGTTTTTGCTGCCTTCAAGGATGGATAAATATTGGCCACGACACAGTGGAGCAAACAGGCCTGCACTCGAAGAAACGAGTGGCGTGGTGGCACAGCTGGGTAGAGCTGCTGCCTCACAGCGCCGGAGACCCGGGTTCCATCCCAACCACGGGCGCCGTCTGTACGGAGTTTGTACGTTCTCCCCGTGACCTGCGTGGCTTTTCGGTGGCGCGGCGGTAGAGTTGCTGCCTTACAGCGAATGCAGCGCCGGAGACTCAGGTTCGATCCTGACTACGGGCCCCGTCTGTACGGAGTTTGTACGTTCTCCCCGTGACCTGCGTGGCTTTTCGGTGGCGCGGCGGTAGAGTTGCTGCCTTACAGCGAATGCAGCGCCGGAGACTCAGGTTCCATCCTGACTACGGGCGCCGTCTGCACGGAGTTTGTACGTTCTCCCCGTGACCTGCGTGGGTTTCCTCCGAGATCTTCGGTTTCCTCCCGCACTCCAAAGACGTACAGGTTTGTAGGTTAATTGGCTGGGCAAATGTACAAATTGTCCCTAGTGGGTGTAGGATAGTGTTAGTGTGCGGGGATCGCTGGGCGGCGCGGACCCGGTGGGCCGAAGGGCCTGTTTCCACGCTGTATCTCTAAACTAGACTAAACTAAGTCCTCAGACAGAGAGGGTCTCAGTTTAGTTTAGTTTAGTTTATTGTCACGTGTACCCCGATCTTTAACAACGGGGACAGTGTGGAGAGAGTGTCCAGCTTCAAGTTTCTGGGCACTCACATTTCAGAGGACCTAACATGGTCCAATAACACTGCTGCGCTGGTCAAGAAGGCACAGCAACGACTGTTCTACCTAAGAACACTGAAGAAGTCTGGTCTGCCCCAACAGCTGCTGACGACCTTCTACCGCTGCACCATAGAGAGCATCCTAACGCATGGCATCCCTGTGTGGTACCTCAGCTGCACGGAGGCAGAGAGGAAAGCTCTTCAGCGGGTAGTCCATAGAGCTCAGAGGACCATCGGAACACAGCTACCAGCCTTGGAGGGCATCTACAACACACGATGCCTCAGAAAAGCCAGCAGCATCCACAAAGACTCCTCACACCCCTGCAACAGTCTGTTCGAACTCCTTCCATCGGGCAGACGATACAAGGCCTTCTACGCCCGCACCTCCAGACTCAGGAACAGCTTCATCCCCAGGGCCATAGCTGCTATGAACCGGTCCTGCTGAGCCGGATGGTCACATCGCACAGTGAACCGGCACAGACCTACTTGCACTTTATTCTGTTTTAAAACTGTTACCATTTGTTTCGTTGGGTTGTTGTTGTTTAAATTAATTAAATGATTGCATCGTATGGGAGGCACATTCCCAATCTCGTTGTACCCCTGTACAATGACAATAAAGATAGATTGTATAGTATTGTATTGTATTGTACAGTGAAAAGCCTTTTGCCAGGTGATATCCAGTCAGCGGAAAGACGATACATGATTACAATCAAGCCGTACCACAGTGTACTGATACAGGATCAAGGGTTTAACTTTTAGTGCAAGGTGACGTTCAGTGAAGTACAATTAAGGATAGTTCAAAGGTACATGGATAGAAAAGGTTTGGAGGGATATGGGCCAAATGTGGGCTTGTGGGACGGGTGTATCATATCATATATCATATATATACAGCCGGAAACAGGCCTTTTCGGCCCTCCAAGTCCGTGCCGCCCAGTGATCCCCGTACATTAACACTATCCTACACCCACTAGGGACAATTTTTACATTTACCCAGCCAATTAACCTACATACCTGTACGTCTTTGGAGTGTGGGAGGAAACCGAAGATCTCGGAGAAAACCCACGCAGGTCACGGGGAGAACGTACAAACTCCTTACAGTGCAGCACCCGTAGTCAGGATCGAACCTGAGTCTCCGGCGCTGCATTCGCTGTAAAGCAGCAACTCTACCGCTGCGCTACCGTGCCGCCCATGTAGATGGGACTTGGTGGTCGGCATGGGCAAGTTGGGCCGAAGGGCCTGTTTCAGTGCAGTGTGACTCTCGGACCTCCATTAGTGTGTGTAAACTAGGGTTGCCAACTTCCTCACTCCCAAATACGGGACAAGGTGACGTCACCGCCCCACGGCTGCCATTGGTGGAGCGGGAGCACGTGGCCGCTGGCTGGGTGAGGTCACGTGGGGGCGCGGGGCGATAACGTCACCCTTTGTCCCTTATTTGGGAGCGAGGAAGTTGGCAACCCTACCAATACGGGACAAGAGCGGTCCCGTACGGGACAAACCAATCTAGCCCAAAATACGGGATGTCCCAGCTAATACGGGACAGTTGGCAACCCTGGTGTAAACCCACAACTAGATGGTCATCTTGGTCGGCATGGAGGAGTTGGGCCGAATGGCCTGTTTCAGTGCTGTGTGACTGTGTGAGTGTCTATGATCAACATGAGGGGAATGGTCAACTGAGGTCAATATATCACTGCACATACATGATGTTTGTAGGCCTTGTTGACAAAGGTTAAACAGAAGATCTACTTACAAAGCAAAGAGGGTTAGTTGTTCATTAACATGATAATCATAAAAGCTGCCTGAACTTAGCTTGTGCTGCGTTACGAGCCAGAAGAACATGCAGGCCAGGGTTCAGGACAGTCCCTGCATCAGCCTTGACTCTGTTCTTCACTCACTGCCCCTCACTCACATAGTGTTGCTCTGGCTCACTGCAGGCTCACATTCACACGACTAGGCCCGACACTACCACCCACGAGCACTTCCATATCAACCCCCGAGCACTTCCACACCAACCCTCAGGAAATGTTCATTGTATCTCTCTCTCTCTCTCTCTCTCCCTCTCACTCTCTCCCTCTCCCTCTCTCTCCCCCTCTCTCCCTCTCCCTCTCTCCCTCTCCCTCTCCTCCCTCTCCCTCTCCCTCTCCCTCTCTCACTCTCACTCTCACACTCTCTCTCTCTCTCTCTCTCTCTCTCTCTTTTCTCTCTCTCTCTCTCTCTCTCTCTCTCTCTCCCTCTCACTCTCTCTCTCCCTCCCCCCTCTCTCTCTCTCCCCCCCCTCTCCCTCTCTCTCCCCCTCTCTCCCTCTCCCTCTCTCCCTCTCCCTCTCCCTCTCCCTCTCCCTCTCTCACTCTCACTCTCACTCTCACACTCTCCCTCTCCCTCTCCTCTCTCACTCTCACTCTCACACTCTCTCTCTTCTCTCTCTCTCTCTCTCTCTCTCTCTCTCTCTCTCTCTCTCTCTCTCTCTCTCTCTCTCTCTCTCTCTCTCTCTCTCTCTCCCTCTCTCTCCCCCTCTCTCCCTCTCCCTCTCCCCCTCTCCCTCTCCCTCCCCCTCTCCCTCTCCCTCTCCCTCCCTCTCCCTCTCTCTCTCCCCCCCTCTCTCTCCCT
>NC_135994.1:4202766-4273486 GCF_053455715.1 Rhinoraja longicauda
TGTCTGGGTACTTGATCTGTTGAATTTAAAACAAAAAATGGATTAATGAGGGGGGTCAGTCCTGGTTTTTAGCATGAACTCGTGGGAGCTGGATTATCGGCTCCTCTTTTGGTAAACTCCCATTGATAGTTTAAGAAGGAACAGCGGGACAGGCAGCATCTGTGGAGAACATGGATAGGTGACGTTTCACAGAGTGCTGGAGTATCTCAGCGGGTCAGGCAGCATCTGTGGAGAACATGGATAGGTGACGTTTCACAGAGTGCTGGAGTAACTCAGCGGGTCAGGCAGCATCTCTGGGAAAAAAAGAAAAAGGCGATGTTTCGGGGGTAGAGCGAAAAGCTTTGTTGTGTGTGCTGTCCAAACAGATCAAATATACCTCGATACACTCAAAACCAAACTCGGGTACAGTAGGTGGAGCAAAGGGGAAGATACAGAGTGCAGAATCTAGTTCTCAGCATTGTAGCGCATCAGTTCCAGAGTCAAAGTCCAATGTCCGCAATGGGGTAGAGGTGAATCGGACAGAACCCTAGCTTATGGAAGGGCCGTTCAGGAGCCTGATAACAGAGGGGAAGAAGTTGTTCCTGAGTCCTGGTGGTGGGCGCTTTCAAGCTTCCGTACCTTCTGCCGGACGGGAGCGGGGAGAAGAGGGAATGGCCGGGGTGGGACAGGGAGAAGTCTTTGATGGTGTCGGCTGCTTTTCCCGAGGCAGCGTGAGGTGTAGATGGAGTCGATGGTGGGGGAGCGTGGCCTGGGTGATGGGCCGGGCTGCGTCCGCAACTCTCTGCGATGTCTCGTGTAGTGTTGGTAGTCGCAGTGGCGGTGGCGCCAGTGATGGCGTTGGCCGGCTGGTAGTTATACTGGTGGAGGCGGTGATGTTGGTATCTGTGGCACCACTTGTGGCTGGTGGTGAGGGTGACTGGCAAGGGAGGGCATGTGGAGATAGATGGGCAAGGGAGGGCATGTGGAGATGGGTGGGGCAAGGGAGGGCATGTGGAGATGGGTGGCAAGGGAGGGCATGCGGAGATGGATGGGCAAAGGAGGGCATGCGGAAATGGATGGGCAAGGGAGGGCATATGGAGATGGATGGCAAGGGGGCATGTGGAGATGGGGGTGGCAAGGGGGCATGTAGAGATGGGTGGCAAGGGGGCATGTGGAGATGGGTGGCAAGGGGGCATGTGGAGATGGGGTGGCAAGGGAGGGCACATGGAGATGGGTGGCAAGGGAGGGCATGTGGAGATGGATGGGCAAGGGAGGGCATATGGGAGATGGATGGCAAGGGGGCATGTGGAGATGGGGTGGCAAGGGGGCATGTAGAGATGGGTGGCAAGGGGGCATGTGGAGATAGGTGGCAAGGGGGCATGTGGAGATGGGGTGGCAAGGGAGGGCATGTGGAGATGGGGTGGCAAGGGGGCATGTAGAGATGGGTGGCAAGGGGGCATGTGGAGATGGGGTGGCAAGGGAGGGCATGTGGAGATGGGTGGCAAGGGGGCATGTGGAGATGGGTGGCAAGGGAGGGCATATGGAGATGGGTGGGCAAGGGAGGGCATATGGAGATGGGGTGGCAAGGGGGCATGTAGAGATGGGTGGCAAGAGGGCATGTGGAGATGGGGTAGCAAGGGGGGGCACGTGGAGATGGGTGGGCAAGGGAGGGCATGTGGAGATGGGGGTGGCAAGGGAGGGCACATGGAGATGGGTGGCAAGGGAGGGCATGTGGAGATGGATGGGCAAGGGAGGGCATATGGAGATGGATGGCAAGGGGGCATGTGGAGATGGGGTGGCATGGGGGCATGTAGAGATGGGGTGGCAAGGGGGCATGTGGAGATGGGGTGGCAAGGGGGGGCACGTGGAGATGGGTGGGCAAGGGGGGGCACGCGGAGATGGGTGGGCAAGGGGGGGCACGTGGAGATGGGGTGGGCAAGGGAGGGCATGTGGAGATGGGTGGCAAGGTGGCATTGGCATTGGCCCCGTTCAGCGATTGAGCTGAAAGTGGCCGTGCGTTTAACAGCCTCCCAGCCAAGGACACGGGCGAATTTGCAACTTGCTGAGCAGTTTGTTCCACCAAAGTCAGGGGGAGGTTTAGTTTGGTCGGCCTGTTCCCTGTGATTGTTGCTTGTCGGGGAGCTGAGCTCACACCAGGCACGGTGGAGCCAGGGAGTGGGGCAGACAGCAGACAGGGACGGGGAGAGACAGAGAGACGGAAACAGCAGCCCCTCTCCATCAATGCTCGTCCTCGGCTGCCTGAAGCAGGTCCTGAAAGCCAATATATATAGATGGAAGACAAAAAGCCGTTAGCTGGGATTTATTGCGGCTTTGCCCTCCAAAAGCTTTTAGCATGTCAAGCGTTGTTCGCGAGACTAAGGGGCCGCCAATGACGAAAGGTTGGGCAGTTTCTGGAAAGCTAAGGACGACAGTGGCTGTGATAACAGCGACTGCTAATCAGTTTACAGGGAAACGTAATCCATTGCAAGAAACTGCAGAGGGTAGACACAAAAAGCTGGAGTAACTCAGCGGGACAGGCAGCATCTCTGGGAGGGTAAGGGACGGGTGAACGTTTCGGGTCGAGACCTCTACTTCAGACCAAGAAACTGCAGATGTTGGAATCCTGAGCAAAACACACACACACAGTGCGAGAGGAACTCAGCGGGCCGGGCAGCATCTGTGCAGAGGGAAATGGACGGGCGATGTTGTTTCAGTTTAGTTTAGTGCAGAGATATGGTGTTGAAACAGGCCCTTCGGCCCACCGGGCCCGCGCCGACCAGCGATCCCCGCACACTAACACCACCCGACGCACACCAGGGACATTTTGCGATTGTACCAGGACAATTAGCCGACAAACCTGCACGTCTTTGGAGTGTGGGAGGGGACCGGAGCTCCCGGAGAAAACCCACGCAGGTCGCGGGGAGAACGTGCAAACTCCGTGCAGACAGCACCCGTGGTCAGGATGGAACCCGGGTCTCTGGCGCTGTGAGGCGGCAACTCTACCCGCTGCGCCACCGTGACGCCCTATGTTGTTTCAGTTTAGTTTTGTGTAGAGATATGGCGTGGAAACAGGCCCTTCGGCCCATCGAGTCCACGCCAACCATAGATCGACCCATTCAAAGTAGTTCTATGTCTAAAGAACGGTCCTGACCTGAAACGTCACCCATCCCTTCTCTCTGGAGATGCTGTCTGTCCCGCTAGAGTTACTCCAGCATTTTGTGTCTGTCTTCGGGACAAACCAGCATCTGCAGTTCCTTCCCACACAAACTAGCTCTATGCAATCCCACTTTCCCATCCCACTTTCCCATCCCACTTTCCCATCCATCCTCTAGGGGGCAACTTACACAGGGCCGATCATCTTTGGGATGCGTGAGGAAACCGGAGCACCCGGAGAAAACCCACGCAGGTCGCAGAGAGAACGTGCAAACCACACACACACGCACACACGCACACACACACACACACACACACACCTGCCATGCTGGCTGCTTCACGCAGGCTGTTTGGTGAGGCTGGGAATCTGGGATGGAGATACAAGGGACTTCAGATGCTGGGCTACGAAAAAAGAGACACAAAGACAACACAGATAAAGTCTGAAGAAATGTCTCGACCCGAAACGTCACCTATCCATGTTCCCCACAGATGCTGCCTGACCCGCTGAGTTACTCCAGCACTCTGTGAAACGTCACCTGTCCATGTTCCCCACAGATGCTGCCTGACCCGCTGAGTTACTCCAGCACTCTGTGCGTCTGTTCTGCGGATGGGGTGGGCAGAAGATGCCGCTTGCTTTTAACATTGGTCGCTCCAAGGGCAAATGTTTTAACTATTTATATGCACGGGTGGGTCGGAAAAGCGTGAGAGGAATTTCTGTTGGAAATAGAGAATGGTGGAGCGTTGACAAATGGAACTGGTAACCTGATCGCGAGGGTTTAAATAACACAAGCACACTTCCCCTGAGGGTGTAGGGCCTTGAGGTCTGTGCTGGAAGCACCCCTCCCCCCACCCTCCCCCCCCCTCCCCCCCACCCTCCCCCCCCCCCTTCCCCTGGCTCAGGGTCAGATTACACCCCGGCATCCCCTCTTGTTGCAGCTGTTGCAACTTCCACATCGTTCATCTGTGAAACCAGCAACGTGGATGGAAGAGGTTCTGAGGAGCGTCGTAGAGCAGAGGAGACTAGGAGCGCAGGTACACAGTCCCCTGAAAGTGGCGTCACAGGTAGACAGGGAGTGTCGTGGAGCAGAGGCGTCTCGGAGCGCAGGTACACTGTTCCCTGAAAGTGGTGTCACAGGTAGACAGGGAGTGTCGTGGAGCAGAGGGATCTAGGAGCGCAGGTACACTGTTCCCTGAAAGTGGTGTCACAGGTAGACAGGGAGTGTCGTGGAGCAGAGGGATCTAGGAGCGCAGGTACACAGTCCCCTGAAAGTGGTGTCACAGGTAGACAGGGAGCGTCGTGGAGCAGAGGCGTCTCGGAGCGCAGGTACACAGTCCCCTGAAAGTGGTGTCACAGGTAGACAGGGAGCGTCGTAGAGCAGAGGGGGATCTAGGAGCACAGGTACACTGTTCCCTGAAAGAAAATAACTGCAGATGCTGGTACAAATCGAAGGTATTTATTCACAAAATGCTGGAGTAACTCAGCAGGTCAGGCAGCATCTCAGGAGAGAGGGAATGGGTGACGTTTCGGGTCGAGACCCTTCTTCAGATATATATATATATATATCTATATTCATATATATACATATGTATACTTATCTGTATCTGATCTACAACACTCCCTGTCTACCTGTGACGCCACTTTCAGGGAACAGTGTACCTGCGCTCCTAGACCCCTCTGCTCTAAGACACTCCCTGTCTACCTGTGACACCACATTCAGGGAATTATATATATATATATATATTTATATATATATATATATATATATATATATATATATATCTATATATATTGCACAGAACATTGTAATTTGTCATTTACACTGTATCTGTACACTGTGGACGGCTCGATTGTAATCATGTATAGTCTTTCCACTGACTGGTTAGCATGCAACAAAAAAGCTTTTCACTGTACCTCGGTACACATGGAAATAAACGTAACTAAACTAAGGCAGCGTTAGAGCTACTGCCTCACAGCGCCAGAGACCCGGGTTCGATCCCGACTACGGGCGCTGTCAGTGCGGAGTTTGTACGTTCTCCCCGTGACCTGCCTGGGGTTTCCCCGAGATCTCTGCTTTCCTCCCACACTCCAAAGACGTGCAGGTTTGTGGGTTAATTGGCTTGGTATGAATGCGCAATTGTCCCCAGTGTGTGTAGGGCGGTGTTAGTGCGCGGGGATCGCTGGTCGGCGCCGACTCGGTGGGCCGAAGGGCCTGTTTTCGCGCTGTATCTCTAAACTAAGCTGAGTTCTAAGACAGAGAGGGTCTCAGTTTAGTTCAGTTGAGTTTATTGTCACGTGTACCGAGGTACAGTGAAAAGCTTTGTCGCTGCGTGCTATCCAGTCAGCGGAAAGACAACGCACGATTACAATCGAGCCGTCCACAGTGTACAGATGCAGGATAAAGGGGATAACTGAACTAAAGTAAAGGTGGGACTAGTGTAGATGGGGCATCATGGACAAGTTGGGCTGAAGGGCCTGTTTTCGTGCTGTGTGACTCTTTGACTGGCTTCTGTGATTTGCTATTTGTTTTCTCTTCAACCATGTCCCAGTTTGATGGTAATAGACAATAGGTGCAGGAGGAGGCCATTCGGCCCTTCGAGCCAGCACCGCCATCCAATGTGATCATGGCTGATCATTCTCAATCAGTACCCCGTTCCTGCCTTCTCCCCACACCCCCTGACTCCGCTATCCTTAAGAGCTCTATCCAGCTCTCTCTTGAATGCATTCAGAGAATTGGCCTCCACTGCCTTCTGAGGCAGAGAATTCCACGGATTCACAACTCTCTGACTGAAAAAGTTTTTCCTCATCTCCGTTCTAAATGGCCGACCCCTTATTCTTAAACTGTGGCCCCTTGTTCTGGACTCCCCCAACATTGGGAACATGTTTCCTGCCTCTAACGTGTCCAACCCCTTAATAATCTTATACGTTTCGATAATGCAGAAGGCAGAATGAAAATAGTGAGCAGAGGAGAGGAGGGGGAGGGGGTTTGAGGGAGAGAGAGAGAGAGAGAGGGGGAGCAGACTGCTTTTTAATTGATTTCAGGTGAAGCTTTTGCGTTCTGTTTGTGATCTTGGACACTCGTTTCAGTCCTTCCGACAATGATGGAAATGATTACCTGCTGCGAGACAGTTCAGTAGAAATAGTTGAGGAAGAGACACAGCGTTTGCGGTCTTTGTGTTTCTTAGCCTCTTTACTTCCATGGCCGACATCATATCCACACTTTTAAATTTAAAAACAAATCTTTCTGTTGTGTGGGTGATGTGCAATAGTTTAGAAAAAACTGCAATGAAAATCGAGCGTCTGACTTAAATTTACATTGTTTTTTTTCCCCCATAAGATAATTGTGCTCACTCTTTCTTTCCCCCTCCTCCTCCCCCTCCCCCTCCCCCTCCGTCCCGACTTCCTGTTTCATTCTTCCTGCCGGGATGCAAGGTAAAATCCCGAGGGATTTCGACAAGATGATTTGCGATAGTAGCCCAATCAACCGATTCAAAATGGCGGCCAAAACATGGCGCCTCTTGCATGCAGGCTCTGTCGACTATTTCTGCACGCTTTGCTTGGGCTAGCTTGGTTTAGAGGTGCAGCGTGGAAACAGGCCCTTCGGCAGAGGTAGTGGAGGAGGTATTGAAGAAGTCTGAAGAAGGGTTCGACCCGAAACGTCACCTATTCGGCACGGTGGCGCAGCGGTAGATTTGCCGCCTCACGGCGCCAGAGACCCGGGTTCCATCTTGACCACGGGCGCTGTCTGTTCGGAGTTTGTACGTTCTCCCCGTGACCTGCGTGGGTTATCTCCGGTTTCCTCCCACACTCCAAAGACGTGCGGGTTTGTAGGTTAGAAACATAGAAACATAGAAAATAGGTGCAGGAGTAGGCCATTCGGCCCTTCGAGCCTGTACGCACCGCCATTCAATATGATCATGGCTGATCATCCAGCTCAGTAAACCGTACCTGCCTTCTCTCCATACCCCCTGATCCCCTTAGCCACAAGGGCCACATCTAACTCCCTCTTAAATATAGCCAATGAACTGGCCTCAACTACCTTCTGTGGCAGAGAATTCCACAGACTCACCACTCTCTGTGTGAAGAAATGTTTTCTCATCTCGGTCCTGAAAGTCTTCCCCCTTATCCTTAAGCTGTGACCCCTGGTTCTGGACTCCCCCAACATCGGGAACAATCTTCCCGCATCTAGCCTCTCCAACCCCTTAAGAATTTTATATGTTTCTATAAGATCCCCCCTCAGTCTTCTAAATTCCAGCGAGTACAAGCCGAGTCTATCCAGTCTTTCTTCATATGAAAGTCCTGCCATCCCAGGGATCAATCTGGTGAACCTTCTCTGTACTCCCTCTAAGACTAGAATGTCTTTCCTCAGATTAGGAGACCAAATTGGCTTAATTGGCTTGGTATAATTGTAAATTGTCCCCAGTGTGTGCAGGGTTAGTGTTAGAGTGCGGGGATCGCTGGTCGGCGTGGACTCGGTGGGCCGAAGGGCCTGTTTCCGCGCTGTGTCTCTAAACTAAACCAAACTCTTCCTTTTCTCCAGAGATGCCGCCTGACCCGTTGAGTTACTCCAGCGCTTTGTGTCTGCAGAGGGAAGTGAGGTTTCTGGATGCGCAGGAAGGAACTGCAGGTGCTGGCTTACACCGAAGATAGACACGAAACGCTGGAGTAACTCAGCGGGACGGGCAGCATCTCTGGAGAGAAGGAATGGCTGACGCTTCGGGTCTGAAGAAGTAATGTGACTGTTCCGTGCCTTTTGTCCGTGTCATGAGTGGTTAATGTTGTAAAGTCTGGGTTGAGTTGTATCTTGGTTTATGATCTGTAGGAATGCCCTGGGTTTAACTGTCGCTATGCTGGGACATTGCAGCCAGCATCCCCTCCCCCTTCCTCCTGTCTGCCAATGGGCATCTCCCCCTCCCCCTCCCCCTCCAATATAACCATTCAAACCTCCTTCAACATCTCCCTTGGCCTCTTTCTCTAATTGTCCCCTCTTCTCACCTTCCTTTGTCAGCCTGCCACTGTTTATTAGTTCCCCACCCCATCATGAGTCACATCCCTCCTCCCCTATGCACGCGCCTCGTCAGTGAATGTTAGCGTTGCCTTGGGTTGCCAACTGTCCCGTATTAGCCGGGACATCCTGTATTTTGGGCTAAATTGGTTTGTCCTGTACGGAACCGCCCTTGTCCCGTATTAGGCCCGGGGCTGCTGTAGGCCCGAACGCTGTAGGCCCGGGCACTGTAGTCCCGGGGGCCGCTGTAGGCCCGATCAGTGTAGGCCCGGGCGCCGCCTAACGGAGGTTGCATAGCAACCTGTCTCCTGGCCCGGGCCGCCGCCATTGGTGGAGCGGGAGCACGTGGCCGCTGGCTTGGTGAGGTCACGTGGGGCATGGGGCGGTCACCTTTTGTCCCTTATTTGGGAGTGAGATAGTTGGCAACCCTAGCGTTGCCCTACCTGTGTGTCTCTGGGCCACACACATTAGCTCATTCTTCACGGAATTTGATGTTCCTCTTGTGTTTAGTCCAGAGATACCGTGCGGAAACAGGCCCTTCGGCCCACCGAGTCGGCGCCGACCAGCGATTTCCCCCGTTCACACTGGTCTTTCAGGTTTTTTTTAGTTTAGAGATACAGCGCGGAAACAGGCCCTTCGGCCCACCGAGTCCGCGCCGACCAGCGATCCCCGCACACACTAGCCCTGTCCCACACACATTTACAGTCTTCACCAAAGCCAATCAACCTGTATGCCTTTGGAGTGTGGGAGGAAACCGGGGCACCCGGAGAAAACCCACGCGGTCACGGGGAGAACGTGCAAACTCCGCACAGACAGGAGGTGTCTCTGGCGCTGTGAGGCAGCAACTCTACCGCTACGCCACCATGCAATCTAATTGCACAGTGCTTTGGGATTGAGAGGCTAAATGCCGTCTTGCATTGGCAATTGTGTATCTGAGACTTGGTCAATGTGTCGGAAGGAACTGCAGATGCTGGCTTACACCAAAGATAGACACAAACTGCTGGAGTAACTCAGCGCGACAGGCAGCATCTCTGGAGGAAAGGGATAGGTGACGTTACCCCTCCACATCCCTACTCTTCCTCTCCCCTGACTCTCAGTCTGAAGAAGGGTCCTGACCTGAAACGTCACCCATTCCTTCTCTCCAGAGATGCTGCCTGTCCCGCTGAGTTACTCCAGCATTTTGTGACTCTCTTGGTAAATCTATCCAGCCCTGGTTTTACGCGCTAAACGTTATTCCCTTGCCATGTCATAAGTTCATGAGGCCAGTTCATTGGCTATATTTAAGAGGGAGTTAGATGTGGCCCTTGTGGCTAAAGGGATCAGGGGGTATGGAGAGAAGGCAGGTACAGGATACTGAGTTGGATGATCAGCCATGATCACATTGAATGGCGGTGCAGGCTCGAAGGGCCGAATGGCCTACTCCTGCACCTATTTTCTATGTTTCTATGTTTCATAAGTGATAGGAGCAGAATTAGGCCATTCGGCCCATCAAGTCTACTCCGCCATTCAGTCATGGCTGATCCATCTCTCCCTCCTAACCCCATTCTCCTGCCTTCTCCCCGTAACCCCTGACACCCGCACTAATCAAGAATCTGTCTATCTCTGCCTTAAATAGATCCACTGACTTGTGGCCTCCACAGCCGTCTGTGGCAAAGAATTCCACAGATTCACCGCCCTCTGGCTAAAGAAACTCCTCCTCATCTCCTTCCCAAAGGAACGTCCTTTAATTCTGAGGCTGTGCCCTCTGGTCCTGGACTCTCCCACCAGTGCAAACATCCTCTCCACATCCACTCTATCCGGGCCTTTCACTATTCGGTACGTTTCAATGAGGTGTGTCCCCCCCCCCCCCCACCTCATCCTTCGAAGCTCCAGCGAGTACGCAGCGTATCTGTACACGGTGGACGGCTGGATTGTAATCGTGCCTTGTCTTTCGGCTGGCTTGGGTAGCACGCAACAACAAAGCTTTTCACCGTGTGACGCTGAGCTAACACGTACTCGGCCTACACCCGTTGCCTGAGGCTTGTTCACCTGGAGATCAGGTTACGGCCCAGGCCTGCCCTTTGTGTCATCTCCACAGTCAATTTGTGCTGCCTTCCCACCAAATGCCAAGTGTCAAATTTGCCGGGCATCTGTTCTGGGATCGCCTGTTCCCCCGGCCATCTGCTACCGTATAGCTCCATTTGTCCTTTGCTGTGTTTCTCGATGGAAGTTTGGCCCCGATTCGGCATTCGTTGCCACAGACGGCTGTGGAGGCCAAGCCAGTGGATATATTTAAGGCAGAGGTAGATAAGAAAATAACTGCAGATGCTGGTACAAATCGACGGCACTTATTCACAAAATGCTGGAGTAACTCAGCAGGTCGGGCAGCATCTCGGGAGAGAAGGAATGGGCGACGTTTCGGGTCGAGACCCTTCTTCAGACTGAGGCAGAGATAGATAGATTCTTGATTAGTTGCGGGTGTCAGGGGTTATGGGGAGGAGGCAGGAGAATGGGGTTAGGAGGGAGAGATAGATCAGCCATGATTGAATGGCGGAGGAGACTCGATGGGCCGAATGGTCTAATTCCACTCCTATCACTGCTCTGCCCTATTATCTTGCGTTTACACTGAAGGTAGACAGTCTGGCCCACGACAGAAGGGGGAGGGGTTGTGCGGTTTGATAGGGCGGCACGGTAGCGCAGCGGTAGAGTTGCTGCTTTACAGCGAATGCAGCGCCGGAGACTCAGGTTCGATCCTGACTACGGGTGCTGCACTGTAAGGAGTTTGTACGTTCTCCCCGTGACCTGCGTGGGTTTTCTCCGAGATCTTCGGTTTCCTCCCACACTCCAAAGACGTACAGGTTAATTGGCTGGGTAAATGTAAAAATTGTCCCTAGTGGGTGTAGGATAGTGTTAATCTACGGGGATCGTTGGGCGGCACGGACTTGGTGGGCCGAAAAGGCCTGTTTCCGGCTGTATATATATGATATGATAGCCACAGGGAAGAAGGATCTCGTGAGGCGTTCTGTGCTGCATGTTGGTGGCACCAGTCTGTTGCTGAAGGGGCTCCTCAGGTTGACCGGTGTGTCACGTTGGGGGGCGAGCTTTATTGTCCAGCATGCTCTGCAGTTTGATGAGCATCCTCCCTTCCGAGACCACCTGCCGTGAATCCGCCGTGCTCTCGGACTCGGCAAATGGTTCTGGGCAACGGATAAAGGAGGCGGTCGCGAGAGGCCTGACTCCACACACCCGACAGGGAAGCTGTCCGAGTCCCACCTTCTGATGCGGACTGCACCGCAGATACCAGCGTAGAGCAGGGAGACAAAGCGCCGGAGCAACTCAGCGGGACAGGCCGCATCTCCGGAGAGAAGGAACGGGCGAGGTTTCGAAGGGTCGAGACCCTTTCATCGGACTGTGTGTCAGGGGGAGAGGGACCCTGGAGATGTGGAAGGGTCAGGTGTGAAAACACGGATCCGATGGACAATCCGGAGATGAAGAACGGCTCGTTATTAGACGAGGGGGAAGGTGAAGAAACATAGAAAATAGGTGCAGGAGGAGGCCATTCGGCCCTTCGAGCCTGTACGCACCGCCATTCAATATGATCATGGCTGATCATCCAACTCAGTATCCCGTACCTGCCTTCTCTCCATACCCCCTGATCCCTTTAGCCACAAGGGCCACATCTAACTCCCTCTTAAATATAGCCAATGAACTGGCCTCAACTACCTTCTGTGGCAGAGAATTCCACAGATTCACCACTCTCTGTGTGAAAAAAAACTTTCTCATCTCAGTCCTAAAAGACTTCCCCCTTATCCTTCAACTGTGACCCCTTGTTCTGGACTTCCCCAACATCGGGAACAATCTTCCTGCATCTAGCCTGTCCAACCCCTTAAGAATTTTGTACGTTTCTATAAGATCCCCCCTCAATCTCAAAGAGGCAGAGAAACGTCCAGTCAGTGGGGGGAGCAGTTGGACCCAGTTCCCGATTCCTTCCGCCATTTTGGAGCTGGGTTCCATCTTGTGCGCGTGCGACATCTTGCCGACGGCCTCCTGGCCCACGTTGGCCGTGTGGAGAATGGTTCCCACGCAAGCCGGGAGCCCAGCACGGAACGGATGCCTTGCCATGAGAGAGAGAGAGAGAGAGACGTCGGGAAGGAAAGGGTGGAAAAGTATTAGTTGGGGGCCAGTGAGTGGGAGAGTGGAGAGAGCGAGGCTTTGCTTCGGAGCAGCGCCAGTGACCCAGTTGGACTTGGCTACGTCGTCCCTAATTTAGAGCGTCCATTGTCCCTCCAACAGAGTCCCCTTGTGCGGATGCAAATGAGAAGGATTTGAGGTCAACAGAAAGTGGAGTTAATGATCCTCCAATGCGGAGACAAAAAGCGTTGGGAGTCTTTAATTTTTTTCATCTTTGCACGGTCTCCATCTTTGTTGCCGTCAAGGGGAGCTGAGCTCCCGGTAACAGGAGACTAAACCAATTGGTAGACGGCAACTGGAGACTCGGATCGGCACGGTGGCGCAGCGGTAGAGCTACCGCCTCACAGCGCCGGAGACCCGGGTTCCATCCCGACCGCGGGCGCTGTCTGTACGGAGTTTGCACGCTCTCCCCGTGACCTGCGTGGGCTTTCTCCGAGATCTTCGGTTTCCTCCCACACTCCAAAGGCGTGCAGGTCTGTAGGTTAATTGGCTGGGTATGAATGTAAAATTGTCCCTATTGAGTGTGGGATAGTGTTAGTGTGCGGGGATCGCTGGTCGGTGCAGACTCAGTCAGCCGAAGGGCCTGTTTCCGCGCTGTATCTCTAAACTAAACAACAACTCTCAACTGGCCTTGGTCCAACCATCAGCCTATCACCCCTCTCCCCCTCACCTGTATCCACCTATCGCTCACCAGGCTTTGTCTTGCCCCCTTCTCCCTTCCAGCTCTCTTCACCCACCCTCCGGCTCAATCAGTCCGAAGAAGTATCCCGACCCGAAACGTCACCTATCCATGTTCCCCACAGATGCTGCCTGACCCGCTGAGTTACTCCAGCACTCTGTGAAACGTCACCTATCCGTGTTCTCCACAGATGCTGCCTGACCCGCTGAGTTACTCCAGCACTCTGTGAAACGTCACCTATCCATGTTCCCCAGAGATGCTGCCTGACCCGCTGAGTTACTCCAGCACTCTGTGAAACGTCACCTATCCATGTTCTCCACAGATGCTGCCTGACCCGCTGAGTTACTCCAGCACTCTGTGAAACGTCTTCTATCCACGTTCTCCAGAGATGCTGCCTGACCCGCTGAGTTACTCCAGCACTCTGTGAAGCGTCACCTATCCATGTTCTCCAGAGATGCTGCCTGACCCGCTGAGTTACTCCAGCACTTTGTGTCTTTTTTTGTGTGTGGCATAAACCAGCATCTGCAGTGCCTTGTATCTCATTCAAAGCCAGGCTGTTAACCTGGGCCAATATATTCCTGGCTGGATTGCATGCAATGGGGCCTCGGCATCTGTTCTCCAAATGGTGACCCAGTACTTTGAACTATTAATTTACTCGTCGATATTAATGGGCAAACTTCAAACGCAACCTTATTTTGGGCAGAATGTGCACAGCTCAACAAAATGGTTCAGTAAACACAGCTTCATTCAAGAGGATCTTTCAAAGTCGATAAATAAGACAACGTTTGTAAGGGTCTTTAGAAATGGGTATTTAACTTAGCGGCTGTAAATTGGAGCCAACGCTGACAAATGGAATACAGTTCCCTCAACAAAGGCCTTTAGTTTAGTTTCGAGACACAGCGCGGAAACTGGCCCTTCGGCCCACCGGGTCCGTGCCGCCCAGCGGTCCCTACACACTAACACTATCCCACACCCACTGGGGACAATTTTTGCACTTGCACCACACCAATTAGCCTACAAATCTGCACGTCTTTGGAGTGTGGGAGGAAACCGAGGGTCTCGGAGAAAACCCACGCAGGTCACGGGGAGAACGTGCAAACTCCGTACAGTCAGGATGGAACCCGGGTCTCCGGCGCTGTGAGGCAGCGACTCTACCGCTGAGCCACCGTGACTTTGATGGTGTCCAAAGTCAGTCATGGT
The DNA here is from genome assembly GCF_053455715.1 of Rhinoraja longicauda. Lineage (NCBI taxonomy): Eukaryota > Metazoa > Chordata > Chondrichthyes > Rajiformes > Arhynchobatidae > Rhinoraja > Rhinoraja longicauda. The sequence goes on from NC_135994.1 coordinate 4,216,951, forward strand.
TGGGACGATGGGCCAATATTGGGGGGCAGGGGGAGGGGAACGCAGTGCGGACACCCCTCGCCCCAGCTCCGCAGAGCGTTGAGACTGAGGGGTGGGGTCAGGGTCGGCCACCCGCCCACCTTTGTGATCCGAGCACATTTCCCAAAGTGCGAGGGGCTCTGAATGGCGGCGCGAGAGTTGGCGACCATTCGGCCCATCGTGCGTCGGTTCGGTGCCGTTCAGTTTAGCGCCTCGTGCACCGAGGTGCAGCGACAAGCTTTTGCCGCGTGCCGACCAGCCCCGCGGAGAGATGATACCAATGCTCTATCTCTCCACATCAGCACTTTTGCTGTGAGAGATACAGCACGGAAACAGGCCATTCGGCCCACCGAGTCCGTGCCGACCAGCGATCACCCTCCCCTTCCACCTGTATTCCTTCCTCTAGCCTCACAATTCACGACTCCTCCACCCTTATCTCACGCCTTTGAGGCGCGAGACCACCTAATTTAAGGGTTTTTTAAAAAAATTCTAAAGTTGAGTAATTTGTAATAATTAACATTTCTTAAAAAATGATAAATTCTCACACCTGCACTATCCTGCACACCAGGGAATCTGATGGGTAATTTTTTCACTCAAAGGGTGGTGGGTGCATGGAACGAGCTGCCGGAGGAGGTAGTTGTGATTGGGACTATTTAAGAAGCAGTTAGACAGGTACGTGGATGGGACCGGTTTGGAGGGATATGGGCCAAACGCGGGCAGGCGGGACTGGTGTAGATGGGGCATGTTGGTCGGTGTGGGCAGGTGGGACTAGTGTAGATGGGGCATGTTGGTCGGTGTGGGGAGGTGGGACTAGTGTAGATGGGGCATGTTGGTCGGTGTGGGCAGGTGGGACTAGTGTAGATGGGGCATGTTGGTCGGTGTGGGCAAGTGGGACTAGTGTAGATGGGGCATGTTGGTCGGTGTGGGCAGGTGGGACTAGCGTAGATGGGGCATGTTGGCCGGTGTGGGCAGGTGGGACTAGAGTAGATGGGGCATGTTGGTCGGTGTGGGGCTAGTGTAGATGGGGCATGTTGACCGGTGTGGGCAGGTGGGACTAGTGTAGATGGGGCATGTTGGTCGGTGTGGGCAAGTGGGACTAGTGTAGATGGGGCATGTTGGTCGGTGTGGGCAGGTGGGACTAGCGTAGATGGGGCATGTTGGCCGGTGTGGGCAGGTGGGACTAGAGTAGATGGGGCATGTTGGTCGGTGTGGGACTAGTGTAGATGGGGCATGTTGACCGGTGTGGGCAGGTGGGACTAGTGTAGATGGGGCATGTTGGCCGGTGTGGGCAGGTGGGACTAGTGTAGATGGGGCATGTTGACCAGTGTGGGCAGGTGGGACTAGTGTAGATGGGGCATGTTGGTCGGTGTGGGCAGGTGGGACTAGTGTAGATGGGGCATGTTGGTCGGTGTGAGCAGGTGGGACTAGTGTAGATGGGGCATGTTGGTCGGCGTGGGCAAGTTGGGCTGAAGGGCCTGTTTCCACACTGTATCACTCCATGACAATATATAATTTTACCAAAGTCAATTCACCACCTTTTGGGGTGTGGGAGGAAACCAGAACACCTGGAGAAAACCCACAAGGTTACAGGGAGAACGTACATACTCCGTACAGACAGCACCCGTGGTCAGGATTGAACCCGGGTCTCTGGCGCTGTGAGGTAGCAACTCTACCGCCGCGCCACCGTGCCGCCCTGTGCCCGTTCCAGTTTGAAATAAAGGCCCAAATTCTCTTTTGTAAGTTTTTGAAAGTAAATCCTCTTTCTAATGCAGTCTGAAGAAGGACACTTGACTGGCCCTATTCCTTTTCCTCCAGAGATGTTTCCTGGCCCGCTGAGTTACTCCAGCACTTTGTGTCTATCTTTGATATAAACCAGCATCTGCAGTTCTTTGATTCCACTCTCTTTTGTAAGTTCCTGTTAAACCAGTTTGTGGTAGTTTGTTGAGCCTTGTGTTTGTGTAAAAGACGTTTCTGCATGTGTCCTACATGTAGGTTTAATATTTAATGGGAACCAGAAGGGCAACCTTTTCACTCAGAGGGTTGTGCGTGTAAGGAATGAGCTGCCGGAGGAGGTAGTCGTGGCAGGGACTATAATAACCTTTAAAAGGCATCTGGACAGGTTCTTGGATAGGACAGGTTTGGAGGGATTTGGGCCAAACGCGGGCAGGTGGGACTAGTATAGATGGGGCATGTTGGTCGGTGTGGGCAGGTGGGACTAACGTAGATGGGGCATGTTGGTCGGTGTGGGCAGGTGGGACTAGTGTAGATGGGGCATGTTGGCCGGTGTGGGGAGGTGGGACTAACGTAGATGGGGCATGTTGGTCGGTGTGGGCAGGTGGGACTAGGGTAGATGGGGCATTTTGGTCGGTGTGGGCAGGTGGGACTTGCGTAGATGGGGCATGTTGGTCGGTGTGGGCAGGTGGGACTAGTGTAGATGGGGCATGTTGGTCGGTGTGGGCGGGTGGGACTAGTGTAGATGGGGCATGTTGACCGGTGTGGGCAGGTGGGACTAGCGTAGATGGGGCATGTTGGCCGGTGTGGGCAGGTGGGACTAGTGTAGATGTGGCATGTTGGTCGGTGTGGGCAGGTGGGACTGGCGTAGATGGGGCATGTTGGTCGGTGTGGGCAAGTTGGGCTGAAGGGCCCATTTCCACACTGTATCACTCTATGAAAATAGACAATTGTACCAAAGTCAATTCACCATCTTTGGGATGTGGAAGGAAACCAGAACACCTGGAGAAAACCCACAAGGTCTCAGGGTAAATGGAACTAGTGTAGATGGGGCATGTTGGTCGGCATGGGTGAGTTGGGCCACAAACCGAACTGGAGGAACAGTGCCTCATATATTACTCGGATAGCTCACAACCCAGTGGGATGAATGTTGATTTCTACTTTTAACTAACATCCACTTACCCTCCCTCCCCTCCCCCCTCCCTCCACCCTTGTCAGTTTACCACTTCCACCATTCCCAGTCTTGTTTTCCTCTTGAGATCACACCTTCCCAAGCCGAAAATGGGCCAACCATTTGTTGCCCACCCTCATTTATCCTGGTCTTTTGTCACCTCCAGCTCCCCCCCCACCCCACCACCCCCTACTTTCAGTCTGAAGAAGGGTCTCGACCCGAAATGTCACCTACCCTTTTTCTCCAGAGATGCTGCCTGACCCGCTGAGTTACTCCAGCACTCTGTGAAACGCCACCTATCCATGTTCCCCAGAGATGCTGCCTGACCCGCTGAGTTACTCCAGCACTTTGTGTCTATCTGTAGCCCTGATGAGTTTGAACTTGAACTAGTTTAGGTGTAGTTGAAGTTTGGTTTAGTTAATTTATTACCACGTGTACAGTGAAAAGCTTTTGTTGCGTGCTAACCAGTCAGCAGAAAGACAATATATGATTACAATCGAGCCGTCCACAGTGTACATATGATAAAGGGAATAACGTGAATAATGTTTAGTGCAAGATAAATTCCAGGTAAAGTCCGATCAAAGATAATTAGTCCGAGGGTCACCAATGAGGTGGATAGTAGTCCAGCACTGCTCTCTGGTTGTGGTAGGATGGTTCAGTCGCCTGATAACAGCCGGGAAGAAACTGCCCCTGAATCTGGAGCTGTGCGTTTTCACACTTCTGTACCTCTTGCCCGATGGGAGAGGGGAGAAGAGGGAGTGGCCGGGGTGAGACTGGTCCGTGATTATGCTGCTGGCCTTGCCGAGGCAGCGTGAGGTGTAGATGGAGTCAGTGGAAGGGAGGCTGGTTTGTGTGATGGTCTGGGCTCTTTGCAATTTCTGCATTATTTAGATTTTCTTTGGCATGCTTCGTCCCAGCGCTCATGACCTATTTGTTCATGATGCCTTTTGTAAAATCACTGCTGTCTCCGCTGTGTAAGGATTGCGTTTATTATAGCGTGCTCATGTTATTTACAGTTCGGTAGCAACTGGCATTCTGATGGTAGACTCGATGCATCTTAATCCTCGGCGGTTCATTCCATTTGTCTGGTATGTGCGGCAGTGATGGCCTTGATGTTTTGGAGTGTCTGTTTACATGGACGGGTTCACAACCGGTCGTTTGTGGGCAGCATCTCAGACGTGGTCTCATAACACGGACAAATTGCCCCAGGTCTGGAAATGCGTCGAAGGAAGTCATCAAATTTGCAGATGATACAAAGCTGGGCGGCAGTGCGAACTGTGAGGAAGATGCTGCGAGGTTGCAGGGTGACTTGGACAGGTTGTGCGAGTGGGCGGATGCATGGCAGATGCAGTTTAATGTGCATAAGTGTGAGGTTATCCACTTTGGTGGAAAGAATAGGAAGGCAGAGTATTATCTGGATGGTGTCAAGTTAGGAAAAGTGGACGTACAACGAGATCTGGGTGTCCTAGTGCATCAGTCACTGAAAGGAAGCATGCAGGTACAGCAGGCAGTGAAGAAAGCCAATGGAATGTTGGCCTTCATAACAAGAGGAGTTGAGTATAGGAGCAAAGAGGTCCTTCTGCAGTTGTACAGGGCCCTAGTGAGACCGCACCTGGAGTACTGTGTGCAGTTTTGGTCTCCAAATTTGAGGAAGGATATTCTTGCTATTGAGGGCGTGCAGCGTAGGTTTACTAGGTTAATTCCCGGAATGGCGGGACTATCATATGTTGAAAGACTGGAGCGACTAGGCTTGTATACACTGGAATTTAGAAGGATGAGAGGAGATCTTATCGAAACGTATAAGATTATTAAGGGGTTGGACACGTTAGAGGCAGGAAACATGTTCCCAATGTTGGGGGAGTCCAGAACAAGGGGCCACAGTTTAAGAATAAGGGGTAGGCCATTTAGAACTGAGATGAGGAAAAACTTTTTCAGTCAGAGAGTTGTAAATCTGTGGAATTCACTGCCTCAGAAGGCAGTGGAGGCCAATTCTCTGAATGCATTCAAGAGAGAGCTGGATAGAGCTCTTAAGGATAGCGGAGTCAGGGGGTATGGGGAGAAGGCAGGAACGGGGTACTGATTGAGAATGATCAGATAAAAACACTTGAATGGCGGTGCTGGCTCGAAGGGCCGAATGGCCTCCTCCTGCACCTATTGTCTATTGTCGGTGTGGGCAGGTGGGACTAGTGTAGATGGGGCATGTTGGCCGAGGTAAAATGAATGCCAGAAAGACTCAGCCGGTCAGGCAGCAAATGTGGAGGGGGGAAACAGCGTTAGAGTCACAGAGTCATACAGCGTGGAAGCAGGCCATTCGGCCCAACTTGCCCCATCTACACCAGTCCCACCTGCCCGCGTTTGGCCCCCATCCCTCCAAACCTGTCCCATCCATGTCCCTGTCGAAATGTTTCTTCAACGTTGAGCTTGTACCTGCTTCAATCTGCAGAGAAGATTTACGAGGATGTTGCCAGGACTAGAGGGTGTGAGCTCCAGGGAGAGGTTGAGCAGGCTGGGACTCTATTCCCTGGAGCGCAGGAGGATGAGGGGTGATCTTATAGAGGTGTACAAAATCAGGAGAGGAATAGATCGGGTAGACGCACAGAGTCTCTTGCCCAGAGTTGGGGAATCGAGGACCAGAGGACACGGGTTTAAGGTGAAGGGGAAAAGATTTAATAGGAATCTGAGGGGTGACCTTTTCACACAAAGGGTCAAGTCAAGTCAAGTCAAATTTATTTGTCACATACACATACTCGATGTGCAGTGAAATGAAAGTGGCAATGCCTGCGGGTGGTTAGGTGTATGGAACGAGCTGCCAGAGGAGGTAGTTGAGGCAGGGACTATCCCATCCTTTAAGAAACAGTTATACAGGTACTTGGATAGGACAGGTTTGGAGGGATAGGGGCCAAACGCGGGCAGGTGGGACTAGTGTAGATGGGACATGTTGGCGAGTTGGCCGGTGTGGGCAAGTTGGCCGGTGAGGGCGAGTTGGGCTGATGGGCCTGTTTCGACACTGTGACTCTAGCTCGTGAATCAGAGGTCCTTTTACAAAGGGAACGTGTGGGTGAGGGATCGTAATGAATACGGATGAATAGTGAGTGAGTTTGAGTTAATTTGCAAGCCAGCTCAAGGGCGTAACCTGGGGCGGAGTGGGTCTGACACCATTCTGCGGATCAGTGTTAAACATGTGGCCCTCTGTGAGTGCCGTGATGGTGGTGCCAAGTTTCTGACACAAACAGAGACTCCGTGTTCTGGAAGAATGCCAATGTCCGTTGGCATTGATCCTTTCTAATGAATACTGAGCTTGCCCTTGCCCATGCCGGACCTGTGAGCAATGTCTCAGAAATTCTTGTGGGACAGAGACTACTTCTAACACTGGCTGAATTTTTCTTTTGGACTTCAGAGTTACAGCGCAGATATACCGAGTCCGAGCCCACCGAGTCCGTGCCGACCAGCGATCACCCCGTACACCAACACTATCCTACACGCCTGTATGTCGTTGGAGTGTGGGAGGAAACCGGAGCACCCGGAGAAAACCCACGTGGTCCCAGGGAGAATGTACAAACTCCGTACAGACAGCACCCGTAGTCGGGATGGAACCCGGGTCTCTGGCGCTGTGAGGCAGCAACTCTACCGCTGTGCCACTGGTGTTGGCTGAGGGATTGGCATCAGGCTGGGCACAGGGGAGCTGCCCAGCTCTCCGACAGAGTAGCAGCGTGGCACGTCATGCCATCCGCCCCTGGCACCTCCTGTCTGCAACGCGCTGCCCCGGTCTTGTGCTTGCCTGCCTGCAGTGGGACCTGAACCCATGTGGGTGGCACAGTGGCACGGTGGCACAGCGGGTAGAGCCGCTGCCTCACAGCGCCAGAGACCCAGGTTCCATCCTGACCGCGGGCGCTGCCTGTGCAGAGTTTGCACGCTCTCCCCGTGACCTGCGTGGGTTTTCTCCGGGCGCTCCGGTTTCCTCCCACACTCCAAAGACGCGCAGGTTTGTAGGTTAATTGGCTTTGGTAAAGTGTGTGTCGGATAGAACTAGTGTGTGAACGGGTGATCGCTGGTCGGCACGGACTCGGTGGGCCGAAGGGCCTGATTCCTCGCGGTATCTCGAAACTAAACTGAGTGCAGAGTTGTTTTCAAATTGCTGGGTCCCTTTTACAAGCCCAAACTCTCAGTAAGGTTTTACATTGCATCGAGAAAGTTGGTGTTGAAACCTTTCTCCCCTGAAGGTGTGGCTTGGCACTGGGACGCTGTTGAACAGAGGCCAGGTGCATACTCAATGCATTCTTCCTTGCCTGGTCTGGTCGCAATCCAACATCCACGTCTACAGTGCACACACACACACGTGTGGCGTGCAGCAGGGAGCAGGGAACTAAGTCAGGGCCCAGGAAGCAGTCCAGTACACAAGTCCCAGAGAAGCATCTCTCCCACAGAGCTGCCTCGCCCTGGTAGCCCAGGTAGTGCACACACAGTTTAGTTTAGAGATACAGCGCGGAAACAGGCCCTTCGGCCCAAAGATACTAGAGGAGCAAGATAGACCACTCGACCCTGAAAACCATAGTACGTCACGGCGGCCATTTTAGTAGGCAGAAACTTGCAGAAACATTTAAAAAGAAAAATAACAAAAATCTGTGAGCTGATAGATGAGATATATTCTGCATTTTAATGGTATCATCACACATACTGTTCCCCCAAAACACTGATTACACTGCGAGAGGCAGAGCGAACGGCGGGTTTTGCTTACTAAAATGGCGGACGTTACGCTCCTTTGCGTACTACACTTCAGTATAGGCGGTTTTAACGGAGTGGTCCATCTTGTTCCTCTGGTATCTTTGGTTGCTTACTAAAATGGTGGCGTTACGCTCCTATGCGTACTACACTTTAGTACAGGTGATTTCGACGGAGTGGTCCATCTTGCTCCTCTAGTGTCTTTGGTTGTTAGGGTTGAGTGGTCCATCTTGCTCCTCTAGTGTCTTTGGTTGTTAGGGTCGAGTGGTCCATCTTGCTCCTCTAGTGTCTTTGGTTGTTAGGGTCGAGTGGTCCATCTTGCTCCACTAGTATCTTTGGTTGCTTACTAAAATGGCGGACGTTCCGCTCCTTTGCATACTACACTTCAGTACAGGCGATTTCAACAGAGCGGTCCATCTTGCTCCTCTAGTATCTTTGCTCGGGCCCACCGAGTCCGCGCCGACCAGCGATCCCCGCACACTAACGCTATCCTACGCACACCGGGGACAATTTACACTTGCACCAAGCCAATGAGCCTACAAACCTGGACGCCTTTGGAGTGTGGGAGGAAACCGGAGCACCCGGAGGAAACCCACGCGGGTCACGGGGAGAACGTGGAAACTCCGTGCAGACAGCACCCGTGGTCGGGATGGAAGCCGGGTCTCGGGCGCTGTGAGGCAGCAGCTCTACCCGCTGCGCCACCATATTTGGTGTCTTCTTGCCGAATTGAATTCCAATGATTTTTTTTTGGGGGGGTCTCTTTGTCTTTTGTTTTGAATGAAGGCATTGAGAAGATGTGAGGCTCTGGCAGCATGTTTAATTGGGGGCTGGTGAATGGAGCGTTCAAAAGTCATCAAAGTAGTGACCCGGTGCTGTGGAATTTGAGTTTGTCAGCTAATTTCATGAGTCGGAGGTAGTGTGGCTGGAAGGGCTTTGGGAACTAGGAGCGATCTTTGCGTGAGAATATTTCACTGGAATGCAGTCAGGCATCCCCTGTTGTGGAAATCTATCAAACTGTTGAAAGATTTGGGAACTCGCTGATGCACTATCGTGTGGACTCCATACAAGATTGAGTTTAGTTTCGAGATACAGCGCGGAAACAGGCCCTTCGGCCCACCGAGTCCGCGCCGACCAGCGATCCCCGCACACCCACACTATCCTACACACACTGGGGACAATTTACATTCATACCGAGCCAATTAACCTACAGACTTGTACGTCTTTGGAGTGTGGGAGGAAACCGGAGCACCCGGAGAAAACCCACGCGGGTCACGGGGAGAACGTTCAAACTCCGTGCAGACCGCGCCCGTGGTCAGGATCAAAGCCGGGTCTCGGGCGCTGTAAGGCAGCAGCTCTACCCGCTGCGCCACCGTGCCGCCCCAAAATAATTGCAGTTAAAATTTTGGTGGCGCAGCGGTAGAGTTGCTGCCTTACAGCGAATGCAGCGCCGGAGACTCAGGTTCGATCCTGACTACGGGTGCTGTCTGTACGGAGTTTGTACGTTCTCCCCGTGACCCGCGTGGGTTTTCTCCGAGATCTTCGGTTTCCTCCCACACTCCAAAGACGTACAGGTTTGTAGGTTAATTGGCTGGGTAAATGTAAAAATTGTTCCTAGTGGGTGTAGGATAGTGTTAGTGTGCGGGGATCACTGGGCGGCGCGGACCCGGTGGGCCGAAGGGCCTGCTTCCGCGCCGCATCTCTGAACTAAACATGAACAAACTGCGGCAGCTGGAAATCTGAAGTAGAAACAGAAAACACTCGGCAGGTCGGGCGGCATCTGCGGAAAGAGAAACAGAGCTGAGGTTTTGGGCGACCAAACCTTCATCAGAACCGTGTAAGAGAGAGTTTGTGTTCCAGAAAGGGTGGGGTAGGATGGATAGGACAAGGGAACGGACTCTGTTAGGGGGTGAGGCGGGGGTTGCCATGGTGAGAGGTTGTATTATTCATGCACTGCACTGACCTAATTCTGAGACTCTGTCAATATGCCTGTTGTTCAGCAAACTATTGACGGTCTTAATCCCATTCCTAATATTGGGAATTAAAGTTTTGAACATGGGCTGTTAATTGTGGAATTAGATTTATTTACCAGTCCGTGACCTAGTTCATTTCCAATGTCGAGTTCTTTCGGTAGCCTTTCTCTGACACGTCGGAGGTTGAGAGGTGTGAGAACAAGAGGGAACAGTGGAACTGGTAGGAACGTGGCATCATGCTTGGCAGGGGCATTGTGGGCCGAAGGGCCTGTTCCTGGGCTGTTCCGTGCTCTTCACATCTTTACAGAACTTGCCGCTGGGCTTCACAACAAACCGCCAACGGAAAGCGTGCATCTTAATTTAGTTTAGGGATACAGCGCGGAAACAGGCCCTTCGGCCCACCGGGCCCGCGCCAACCAGCGATCCCAGCACACTAACACTATCCTACACCCACTAGGGACAATTTTACATTGACACCATTCCAATTAACCTACAAACCTGTACGTCTTTGGAGTGTGGGAGGAAACCGGAGCACCCGGAGAAAACCCACGCGGGTCACGGGGAGAGCGTACAAACTCCGTACAGACAGCACCCGTAGTCGGGATGGAACCCGGGTCTCTGGCGCTGTGAAGCAGCAACTCTACCGCTGCACCTTATCGCGTGTTTGGTTTTGTCAAGTGCCCTACCTCTCTGGTACCAAGTTTATGATATTTTAGGAAGCAGCCATTTTATTTCTGTGCTATTCCCAAGATCCTAAAAGTTGGAAATTCTTGGGACACGTGCTGTTGTGTGGGAGGTAGGTTTACACCTCCGCAAGGGTGACTTGAGCCACTGGGAAGAAAAACATTTTGCCACGGCGATCTATTTTGCCGACAGATATTTGTACAAATATTAATGCATTTGTCAAGAGACAATGTAGCCAAATCAGAACAGCGCCGAGCTCGGGTAAGCGGTTACACAACTGAAGAAGGGTCCCGACCCGAAACGTCACCTATCCATGTTCTCCACAGATGCTGCCTGACCCGCTGAGTTACCCCAGCACTCTGTGAAACGTCACCTATCCATGTTCTCCAGAGATGCTGCCTGACCCGCTGAGTTACTCCAGCACTCTGTGAAACGTCACCTATCCATGTTCTCCACAGATGCTGCCTGACCCGCTGAGTTACTCCAGCACTCTGTGAAACGTCACCTATCCGTGTTCTCCACAGATGCTGCCTGACCCGCTGAGTTACTCCAGCACTCTGTGAAACGTCACCTATCCATGTTCTCCACAGATGCTGCCTGACCCGCTGAGTTACTCCAGCACTCTGTGTCTTTTGTGTGCAAGCAGTTAATCGGCTTGGGTTAATTCAACTGGAATCTCTATGGATTTGCCCTGAGATTGGACACACGGGTCCACCACGGATATTCCGGCACCCTTGGTTCCGGATCCTTTCCGGATTATCCGTGTTGCCGGACCCACAGAGGTCACGGCCTCTGAGAGGAGTCCAATGGCACCGGAACGTTCCGCTGATGGGGCCGAGACACCGGGGGGGGGGAATTCTGATCGGCCGCGGAAGTCCCGATGAGGCCGTGATCGGCCGCCTCACCCGGCCTGGGTGCCACGTTTACGGGGGGGGGGGGATGTCCGGATTACCGGGAGGGGGAATTCCCCCGGACCACCAGTTGCCGGACAATCGGCGGTGGACCTGCACTCCAAACGTTGCGAGGCCGAAAAACATAACAAGAGCGGCGCAGCGGGTAGAGCTGCTGCCTCACGGCGCCGGAGACCCGGGTTCCATCCTGACCACGGGCGCTGCCTGTACGGAGTTTGCACGTTCTCCCCGTGACCTGCGTGGGGTTTTATCGAGATCCCTCCCACGCTTCAAAGTCGTACAGGTTTGTGGGCTAATTGACATGGTAAAATTGTCCCTAGTGTGTGTGTGTGTGTGTGGGATAGTGTTAGTGTGCGGGGATCGCTGGTCGGTGCGGACTCGATGGGCCGAACGGCCTGTGGTCGCCCTGTATCTCTAAAGTAACCTGAAAGTGCACTCTGGGAAGGTTCCACAGCCACTGGTTTAATGAAAACTAGACCAAGTGGACCCGTTGGGCCCAAACCTCTCCTGCATTGGTGCGGCACCCTCTTTCCCCTCCCTCCCTCCCTCCCTCCCTCCCTCCCTCCCTCCCTCCCTCCCTCCCTCCCTCCCACCCTCCCACCCCCCTCCCTCCCTCCCTCCCTCCCTCCCTCCCTAGGAGAGAGATTTAAACTTTAAAATGTGAATAACTTTAAAAATATAACACCGATTTCAATGAAACTTCTTCCATTAGCACCAAAGGGACGATGGTGAGTACGGTGGGCCTAAAATTGTCGCGCTATCGTGTACCGTTTTGGCTGTAGTTCAGGAACAAACAAACAAACAAACGAGAGTTTTAGTATGTAGATGAACACGTTTTGGATCCCTACATCCAGGGCAATTGCTTCTTGATCTGATACTGATTGGTGTGTGTCTTTCTCTTGCAGACGGTGCTGTGTTCAGATTGAATGGGTAGACTGCTGTGACTCCCCTGCTCTTTCCGCTGTGCACCTTGGGCAGCCATGACCTCCACGCTGTTTGACCCTAACCTCGTGGACACGGGGCAGGATGTCCCTGACGCACACCCTTGTGACCTGGAAGTGGAAAGGAAATACCAGCTTATTCCATCCATCATTTGCGCCATGTGCTGCATCTTTGGGGTCATCTACTGCTTTTTCGGTGAGTGACGTATTCATAGGCGTCAGTGGCGCAGCGGGTAGAGCTGCTGCCTCACGGCGCCAGAGACCCGGGTTCCATCCTGACCACGGGCGCCGTCTGTGCGGAGTTTGTACGTTCTCCCCGTGACCTGTGTGGGTTTTCTCCGAGATCTTCGGTTTCCTCCCACACTCCAAAGACGTGCAGGTTTGTAGGTTAATTCACTTGGTGTATATAGGATCGTGTTAGTGCGCAGGGATCACTGGTCGGCATGGGCCGAAGGGCCTGTTAGATAAGTGATATTTTGGGGCCAGTATCCCCCTCTATCTCTAAACTAAACGAAACAGTAAAGTTCATCGATTGGCAAATGGATGTTTTAGAAAAAAGAAATCGGTAAAAATGTCACCGATCCACGTTCTCCTGAGATGCTGCCTGACCCGCTGAGTTACTCCTGCACTCTGTACCTTTTTTTTTGTTGTGTAAACCAGCATCTTCAGTTCCCTGCATCTGGGATTAACAATTGAAGAGTGAACATTTGAACAGTCTAACACCAGCTTCCTTGTAAGAATTAGCACCAAACAATAAGTCACTGCAGCCTCCATTTTGAAAGCGATGGTTTACAAAATGGCTGGCCTGGCCAAACTGTTAAGGAGTTTTGTGCTCCAATGTACTGAGATGACCGAGACGGGGAAAGGGTTAAACGTCCTGATTACTTTATAGAATTAAGCAAGACATGGGCCAAATTTAGATTATTCTCGTCCAGATAGATTCCTGACTTAGCCCTAAACTCGGTAGCCTTTCTGCGGCCCCCGTGCCTGATTCTGAATGGAGTCAGCTGTGACAGGTGCACTTATTGCCAATTAATGTAGAAAGGACGAGAAAAGAATGTGGAAAGGTTTAATGGGGATACTGTTTAACTGTTTAGCATGCACAGCTGCAGAGAAACCTGATGTGCCAAAACTCTCCATGTTGAAATTGGAAACTATTTTCCACAGATGCCACTCATTTTACCCTGGGCTCTTTCTCATGGCCTCTCCCTAGGTCTCTTTCGCAACACTGTCTTGGTGCTGCCTGTCCCATGCTGCTGAGTATTAGGAATGCCAGTGGTTCGTTTAACTAATCGGCGCGGTGGCGCAGCGGGTAGAGCTGCTGCCTCACAGCGCCAGAGACCCCGGGTTCCATCCTGACCACGGGCGCCGTCTGCACGGAGTTTGTACGTTCTCCCCGTGACCCGCGTGGGTTTTCTCCGGGTGCTCCGATTTCATACGTTCCAGGAGCAGAATTAGGCCATTCGGCCCATCAAGTCTACTCTGTCATTCAATGATGGCTGATCTGACTTCCCCTCTTATCCCCATAACCCCTGACAACCGTACTAATCAAGAATCTATCCATCTCTGCCTTCAAAATATCCATTGACTTGTGGCCTCCACAGCTGTCATTCTCCCACATACCAAAGACGTGCAGGTTTGTAGGTTAACTGGCTTCTGTAAACTGCCCCTAGTGTGTAGGATGGGATAACAGAGAACTGGTGTGCGGGGATCGCTGGTTGGTGTGGACTTGCTGGGCCGAAGGGCCTGTTTCCATGTTGTGTCTCTAAACTAAGCAGTAAAGTGTAGGAAGGAACTGCAGATGCCGGTTTACACCAAAGACAGACGCAAAATACTGGAGTAACTCAGCGGGTCAGGCAGCATCTCTGGAGAGAAGGTAAGGGTGACGTTTCGGGTCGAGACCCTTCTTCAGAGTTTGAAGAAAGTCAGACGGGCAGCATCTGTGGAAGGGTCCCGACCCGAAACGTCACGCTTACCGTCTCTCCACAGATGCTGCCTGACCCGCTGAGTTACTCCAGCACTCTGTGAAACGTCACCTATCCATGTTCTCCACAGATGCTGCCTGACCCGCTGAGTTACTCCAGCACTCTGTGAAACGTCACCTATCCATGTTCTCCACAGATGCTGCCTGACCTGCTGAGTTACTCCAGCACTTTGTGCCTATCTTTGGTGTAAACCGGCATCTGTAGTTCTTTGTTTCATCGATCGTTATAAGGAAGGAAGTGCAGGTGCTGGAATCTTGAGTAAAACACAAAGTGCCGGAGGAACTCAGCGGGTCAGGCAGCCTCTGTGGAGGGGGTGGATGGGTGACGTTTCAGGTCGGGTCTGAAGAAGGATCTCGACCCGAAACGTCACCCATTCCTTCTCTCCTGAGATGCTGCCTGACCCGCTGAGTTATTCCAGCATTTTGTGAAATAAATACCTTCGATTTGTACCAACATCTGCAGTTATTGTCTTATACTATTGTCCCTGCCAAAGCTCACTGGCTCCCTCTGGTGACGGGGCTGAGTATTGTGGGCTTGTGCCAAGAGCAGTGAACCTATTCTGTCTGATGAGTTGTGGGTCTCCAGTTATTGAATATCTCTTAAGTGATTCACAGTTTGAAATTGAGAAACATGAGCATCAAGCAGGGATGAGATGACGCTGACTGCCCGCAATCATATAGAACAACAGAACCAATTTAAGGGACGATTTGGCTCCTTTAGTTTAGTTTGGAGATACAGACTTGATGGGCCGAATGGCCTAATTCTGTTCCTATTACTTATGAACTTATTCTGCACTGCAGAGAGTGAGGAAAACTGCCCATCCTTGCCTTTTAGTTTAGTTTAGAGGTACAGCGTGGAAACAGACCCTTCGGCCCACCGTGTCCGCACCGACCAGCGATCCCCGCACACTAACACTATCCCACACGCACTGGGGACAATTTACAACTTTTACCAAAGCCAATTAACCTATAAACCTGTACGTCTTTGGAGTGCGGGAGGAAACCGGAGCACCCGGTGAAAACCCACGCAGGTCACGGGGAGAACGTACAAACTCCGTACAGACAGCGCCCGTAGTCGGGATCGAACCCGGGTCTCCGGCGCTGTGAGGCAGCAGCTCTACCGCTGTGTTGCCCCCGGTGGGCCGAAGGGCCTGTTTCCACGCTGTAGCTCTAAACTAAACGAAAATACAATGTAATGGTTAAATAATAATGAACCCAGTCTCTGCTGTCGTACAAGATTCGGTCTGGAAAACAGCGAAACTTGTCGGTGATAAGCATTGCTTGTTCAATAACCATTCGATCTTATGCTTGCTGGCAAGTGAATAAGCCGTGACTGTCACGGTGGTGTTTATGCATCCGGTGAGTGGGTGCTGGTTTAAACCGAAGGCGGACACAAAACGCTGGGGTAACTCAGCGGGACAGGCAGCATCTCTGGGGAGAAGGAATGGGTGACGTTTCTGGTCCGGTCTGAAGAAAGGTTTGATGTGAAACGTTCTCTCCAGAGATGCTGCCCGTCCCGCTGAGTTGCTCCAGCGTTTTGTGTCCATCTTTAATGCGTGCGTTGTGCGGGCCGTGAGTTTTCTGTTTAGCCAAAGTAACGTGGCGTTTCCCCCGGCGGTCTGTGTTCCAGGTTACCGCTGCTTCAAGGCGGTCATGTTCCTGTGCGGCCTGATGTTCGGCTCCATCATCATCTTCCTGCTGTGCTACAAGGAGCGGGTGCTGGACATTCAGCTGAGCATGGAGGCCAGCGCGGGCATTGGCCTGGGCATCGGCATCCTGTGCGGCCTGGTCACCATGCTGGTGCGCAGTGTGGGGCTGTTCATGATCGGCCTGGTGCTGGGCCTGCTGCTGGCCACCGTCACCCTGGTGCTGATGGAACAGTTCTACCACCCGCACACCATCTGGGTGCCAGTGGGGCTGCTGATTGGCGTGGGCATGCTCTTTGCCGTGCTCACCTTGCAGTGGCAGAAGCTGTTCGCCATCATCTCCACTGCCGTCTTCGGAGGTGCCATCATCACCATGACTGTGGACTATTTCATCGAGCTGCTGCTCCTGGCACAGTACGTCTACGAGCGGCTCAAGATCACCCCGTCCATGCCCATTTGCTGGTACAGCTGGGCGATCCTGGGCATCTGGCCGCTGATGAGCGCCCTGGGCATCGTGGTCCAGTGGAAGCTGACCGCAGAAGGCTTTTCGCACACTGAAGGTAAGGCCACCCTACTGTGGGCGCCAGGGAGCGGGCAGGAGTCCAGGCAGAGTCGAGAGCGTTTCAATGACACGTGTCCCGGAGAGACCAATGGCATTCTTACTTGCAGCAGCACAACACAACATGGCAACATTGTGCACTGTGGACAATAGAATAAAGGAGGGAAAAGCTAAGTGTGTGCACACACACACACACATATTTACACACACGCACACACACACGCATGCACGCATACAAATATACACACACACATATACATATATATATTTACATACATATATATATATTTACACACATGCACACACACACACACACACATATACATATATATATGTACATACATATATATATATTTACACACACATATTTACACACCTGCACACACACACACACACGTATTCACGCACACACATACACACACATACAAATATACACACACATATATACATATATATATTTACATACATATATATATATATTTACACATATATTTACACACATGTTTGCACATACATATATAGACATACATATTTACCAACACACACATATATT
The DNA here is from genome assembly GCF_053455715.1 of Rhinoraja longicauda. Classification (NCBI taxonomy): domain Eukaryota; kingdom Metazoa; phylum Chordata; class Chondrichthyes; order Rajiformes; family Arhynchobatidae; genus Rhinoraja; species Rhinoraja longicauda. Next base: position 4,233,838 of record NC_135994.1, read on the forward strand.
CACACATACACACACATATTTACACACATATACATTTACACACACGCACACACACACATTTACACACACATATTTACACATACATATATATACACACATATTTACACATGCGCACACACACATACAAATATACACACACACATATACATATATATATTTACACATATATTTACACACATATTTGCACATACATATATAGACACACGTATTTACACACACATACATATATATTCACACATACACACACACACACACACATATTTACACACACATATATACATATATATATTTACGCGCACACACACACATTTACACACATATATTTACACATACATATATATACACATATTTACACACACATATATGTATATATATTTGCACACACACACACACACATGCAAATATATACGTACACATAAAAAACAAACAATAATAATGCAATAATAACAATAATAGTCTATGTAATTCGGAGCTTATTTGAGGGTGTAGTGTTTAATAGCCTGATGGCTGTGAGGAAGAAGCTATTCCTGAACCTGGACGTGACAGTTTTCAGGCTCCTGTACCTTCTTCCCGACGGCAGGGGTGAGCTGAGAGTGTGGTCAGGGTGGTATGGGCCTCTGATGATGCCGGCTGCCTTTCTGAGGCAGCGACTCCGGTGATTCCCTTCGATGGTGGGGAGGTCAGTACCCTTGATGGACTGGGCAGTGTCTTTAGTTTAGTTTAGAGATACAGCGTGGAAACAGGCCCTTCGGCCCACCGAGTCCATGCCGACCAGCAATCCCCACACACTAACACAATCCGACAAACACTAGGGACTTTTAATTTTTTTTTAATACCAAGCCGATTAACCTGCAAACTTGCACGTCTATGGAGTGTGGGATGAAACTGGAGCTCCTGGAGAAAACCCACGCAGGTCACGGGGAGAACGTATAAACTCCGTACAGACAGCGCCCGTAGTCGGGATGGAACCCGGGTCTCCGGCGCTGTGAGGCAGCAGCTCTACCCGCTGTGCTGCCCGATATTTACTTAAATATGAACGGCATTAGAGTCATACTGAGATACAATCACACTGGCATTTAGAAGGATGAGAGGAGATCTTAGGGAAACGTATAAGATCATTAAGGGGTTGGACACGTTCAAGGCAGGAAACATGTTCCCAATGTTGGGGGAGTCCAGAACAAGGGGCCACAGTTTAAGAATAAGGGGTAGGACATTTAGAACGGAGATGAGGAAAAACTTTTTCAGTCAGAGAGTTGTGAATCTGTGGAATTCTCTGCCTCAGAAGGCAGTGGAGGCCAATTCTCTGAATGCATTCAAGAGAGAGCTGGATAGAGCTCTTAAGGATAGCGGAGTCAGGGGGGTATGGGGAGAAGGCAGGAACGGGGTACTGATTGAGAATGATCAGCCATGATCAATCACATTGAATGGCAGTGCGTACAGGCTCGAAGGGCCGAATGGCCTCCTCCTGCACCTATTGTCTATTGTCTTGCAGGTACTTTATAAGTTCACAAGGTCTCGGAGCATGTTTCGAGGGATATGGGCTAAACGCGGGCAGGTTTGGACTAGTGTAGATGGGGGTATGTTGCACGTCTCTGGAGCGCGGGAGGAAACCGGAGCACCCGGAGAAAACCCAGCGGGGGTCACGGGGAGAGCGCGCAAACTCCGCGCGGGAACGTGACCGCCATCATCGGGCGGGCTTTGTTTTCCCCTGCAGTTATCATCAGCAAGAGGCAGAAGCGGGTGCAGCTGATGAGGATACGGCAGAAGGAGGCGAAGAACCGCCGGCGAGCGGCGCAGGCCGAGGGCACGTACCGCAGGAAGCCCTACCCCGTCAAACGCTACACCGGAGACATCCTCTCACCGGTAACGCACAAGCAGTCAAAGATGGCTTCCTCACCCCGCTTTCACGGGTCGACACGAAATGCCGGAGCCACTCAGCGGGTTGGGCAGCGTCTCGGGAGAGAAGGAACGGGTCGAGCCAAAACGTCACCCATTCCTTCTCTCCCGAGATGCTGCCCGACCCGCTGAGTCGCTCCGTCCGGCATCTTGTGTCAACCTTCGATTTCAACCAGCGTGTACACTTCTCTCCCACACATTCAGTTTTCAGTTCAGTTGAGTTTATTGTCACGTGTACCGAGGTACAGTGAAAAGCTTTTGTTGCGTGCTAACCAGTCAGCGGAAAGACAGTACATGTACCTGTCGGTAACTGTTTTGACAGTCCCAGCCTCAGCTGCCTCCTCTGGCAGCTCGTTCCACACACCCACCACCCTCTGTGTGGAAAAGTTACCCCTCAGATTCCTATTAACTCTTTTCCCCTTCACCTTCGACCCAAGTCCTCTGGTCCTCGATTCCCCTACTCTGGGCAAGAGACTCTGTGCGTCTACCCGATCTATTCCTCTCATGGTTTTATACACCTCTATAAGATCACCCCTCTTGGGAATGTGGGCAGAATGAAATGGGATGGGTGTAAACGAGCGGGCGATGGTCAGCACGGACCTGAGGCCGAATGGCCTCAAACACTCCCGGATTCAAACAATTAACCTCCAAACCTGCACGTCTTTGGAGTGTGGGAGGAAACCGGAGCGCCCGGAGAAAACCCACGCAGGTCACGGGGAGAAGGTGCAAAACACACACAGACACACAAAGACACGCACACAGACGCACACGCACACAGACGCGCACAGACGTGCACACACACACACACACACACACACACACACACACACAGACGCGCACACACACACACACACACACACACACACACACACACACACACACAGACACACACACACACACACACACACACACACACACACACACAGACGCGCACACACACACACACACACACACACACACACACACACACACACACACACACACACACACAGACACACACACACAGACACACACACACACACAGACACACACACACAGACACACACACACACACACACACACACACACAGACGCACACGCACACAGACGCACACGCACACAGACGCAGACGCAGACACACACAGACGCAGACGCACACACACACACACACACACACACACACACACACACACACACACACACACACACACACACACTCTGGAGGGAAGGAATGGGTGATGTTTCGGGTCGAGACCCTTCTCCAGAGATGCTGCCCGTCCCGCTGAGTGGCTCCAGCGTTTTGTGTCTCCGGTTTAAACCAGCGTCTGCAGTTCCTGCCTGCACATTGTGAGCTGTTTGTTGGGTGAGAACGAGAAGCTGGTGCGACTTGGGTGGGGGAGGGATGGATGGAGGGAGAGGGGGGGGGGGGGGGGGAATGCCGGGGCTACCTGAAGTGAGAGAAATCAGTATTCATTGCACCTCAATAACTCGCCATTGCTGCAGAGCAGTGCTGATGTACAGTTAGGTGGTGAATCCAAAATAAATCCCCAGGGTGGGCGACACAGAGTAGTGAAGCGGGTAGAGCTGCTGCCTCACAGCGCCAGAGACCCGGGTTCCATCCTGACCACGGGCGCTGTCTGTCTGTACGGAGTTTGCACGTTCTCCCCGTGACCTGCGTGGGGTTTTCTCCGGGCGCTCCGGTTTCCTCCCGCACTCCAAAGGCGTGCGGGTTTGTAGGTTAATTGTCTTCGGTAAAGATTGTAAATTGTCCCTAGTGTGTGTGTGTGATAGTGTTAGTGCGCGGGGATCGCTGGGCGGCGTGGACCCGGTGGGTCGAAGGGCCTGTTTCTGTACTAGACTTTAAAGAAAAGGTCATGTTTCCCATCATTTCCACCGGAGAATCCCAGAAAGAAGCGGTGCGGGAGATGTGGGAAGGGAAGGAGGGGGAGGGGGAGATGTGTCGAGCGTGGGAACAGCGCTAGGACGATGGAGTGAGGGGGGCTGGGAATGCGTTAGTACACAAAGGGGCCAAATCTGCAGAAAGACCAAGAGAGGGAGGGCCGTTCCGAAAGGGCTAGCAGGCGGTGGGGATGGGCCGAACGGCTCGTTTGTGCCGCTTGATTCCGCGGAAGAAGTTCACCCTCCTCGCTCTCCCTTCCAGAGCTACATCCAGAGCATCCGGGACCGGCAGACGGGGACGTCGATGAGCAGCCTGAACACAAACACGCACACCATCGTGGACCTGGATTACGACAGTGGGTCGACCGTGCCGCTGACGGCCGCCACGCACGTGTCCACCGCCTGAGCCGGGCGCCATCGCCCAGCGCGCCCTGCTCCCCCCCCACACACACACACACACACACGAGTGAACAGCCGCTGGCAGCATCCTCACAGTGACTTGTGGACAACTGACATCCCCACAGGCCATGGTCTGTGTGCGTCTCTCTCTCTCCCCTTCTCTCTCTCTCTCTCTCCGCCTCTCACCCCTTCTCTCTCTCCCCTTCTCTCTCTCTCTCTCTCTCTCTCTCCCCTTCTCTCTCTCCCCTTCTCTCTCTCCCCTTCTCTCTCTCTCTCTCTCCCCTTTTCTCTCCCCTTCTCTCTCTCTCTCTCTCTCTCTCTCTCTCTCACCTTCTCTCTCCCCCTTCTCTCTCCCCCCTTCTCTCTCTGCCCCTCCCTCTCTCTCTCTGCCCCTCTCTCTGCCCCTCCCTCTCTCTCTCTGCCCCTCTCTCTGCCCCTCCCTCCCTCTCTCTGCCCCTCTCTCTCTGCCCCCCTCCCTCCCTCTGCCCCTCTCTCTCTCTCTCTCGGCCCCCCTCCCTCTCTCTCTCTGCCCCCCTCCCTCTCTGCCCCCCTCCCTCTGCCCTCTCTCTGCCCCCCCCCTCTCCCTCTCTGCCCCCCTCCCTCTCTGCCCCTCTCTCTCTCTCTCTCGTCGTCTGCTTCGTTGCCGTCAGTGGCTTCCCCAGGGAGCGGCGTAGCGGACCACGTTGCCAGCATGAGCGGGCTGCCAGCTCCAGGCGCCGCGTGCGGGCACGGCGGAGACGGATTGCGAGCAGAGGCTGGGGCAGAACGACGGGGGAATCTCCGGATGTGGCAGGCATCCCGACGAGCTGCCCCCTCTCGCCGATTATCCATGTGGTTCACGATGACTTTCTCCCTGCCATCTCACGGACGGTCCATTTGCCAGTGCGCCCGTGAAACCCAGGAGGACTTGAATTCCCTTCTCAGCCCGTGCTACCGTTTCAATCAGTCGTCCTTCAGCCCTATTTGCATCAGATTGTCTCACCGTTAAACTTGTGAACTAAACCCGCCCCTTTTCTATATCATCCAATTTAAATGGCCAAATGGCCGGTATTAAACAGAAACTGCCCCCTTCATTCTTGATCCTGTCTTTCTTCGAATGTTTAACACGCAGGGTGGGGGGAAAAATCTGCAGGCGCTGGTTTCAATCGAAGGTAGACACAAAGTGCTGGAGTAACTCAGCGGGACAGACAGCATCTCTGGAGAGAAGGAATGGCTGACGTTTCGGGTCGAGGAATGAATCCCACAGATTCACCACCCTCTGACTAAAGAAATCCCTCCTCATCTCCTTCCTGAAGGAACGTCCTTTAATTCTGAGGCTGTGCCCTCTGGTCCTAGACTCTCCCACTAGTGGAAACATCCTCTCCACATCCACTCTATCCAGGCCTTTCAGTATTCGGTAAAGTTTCAATGAAGCCGCCCCCCCCCATCTCGTCCTTCTAAACTCCAGCGAGTACAGGCCCAGTGCCGGCAAACGCTCATCGTACGTTAACCCACTCATTCCTGGGATCGTTCTGGTAAACCTCCTCTGGACCCTCTCCAGAGCCAGCACGTCCTTCCTCAGACCTGATAGAAACATAGAAACATAGAAAATAGGTGCAGGAGTAGGCCATTCGGCCCTTCGAGCCTGTACGCACCGCCATTCAATATGATCATGGCGGATCATCCAGCTCAGTAACCTGTACCTGCCTTCTCTCCATACCCCCTGATCCCTTTAGCGACAAGGGCCACATCTAACTCCCTCTTAAATATAGCCAATGAACTGGCCTCAACTACCTTCTGTGGCAGAGAATTCCACAGACTCACCACTCTGTGTGAAGAAATGTTTTCTCATCTCGGTCCTAAAAGACTTCCCCCTTATCCTTAAACTGTGACCCCCTGGTTCTGGACTTCCCCAACATCGGGAACAATCTTCCCCCATCTAGCCTGTCCAACCCCTTAAGAATTTTGTAAGTTTCTATAAGATCCCCCCTCAGTCTTCTAAATTCCAGTGAGTACAAGCCGAGTCTATCCAGTCTTTCTTCGTATGAAAGTCCTGCCATCCCGGGGTCCAATACTGCTCACAATGTTGCCCGGCCAGCACCTTGTAGAGCAGCTCAGGCGATGAACACAGGGGAGGGGAGGAGTGCAGGAGCGAAGAATCTCTCCCCTTGGTGCCAAGCCGAGGACTGCGAGGTTGGCAGGAGATGGGTGCCCCAGTGCCCTAGGGTCGCCAACTGTCCCGTATCATCCCGTATTTTGGGCTACGTTGGTTTGTCCCGTACAGGACCGCCCTTGTCCCGTATTAGTAGGGTTGCCAACTTCCTCACTCCCAAATAAGGGACGAGGTGACGTCACCGCCCCGCGCCCCCACGTGACCTCACCCAGCCAGCGGCCACGTGCTCCCGCTCCACCAATGGCGGCCGCCATTGGTGGAGCGGGAGCATGTGGCCGCTGGCTGGGTGAGGTCACGTGGGGCGCAGGGCGGTGATGTCACCCTTTGTCCCTTATTTGGGACACCACCAACGCCCAGCTCTATAGAAGGACATTCCTGATTAAAAAAAGGAGCACAATCCTGGATCCTAGAAGCATGCAGGTACAGCAGGCAGTGAAGAAAGCCAATGGAATGTTGGCCTTCATAACAAGTGGAGTTGAGTATAGGAGCAAAGAGGTCCTTCTGCAGTTGTACAGGGCCCTAGTGAGACCACACCTGGAGTACTGTGTGCAGTTTTGGTCTCCAAATTTGAGGAAGGATATTCTTGCTATTGAGGGCGTGCAGCATAGGTTTACTAGGTTAATTCCCGGAATGGCGGGACTGTCATATGTTGAAAGACTGGAGCGACTAGGCTGGCATTTAGAAGGATGAGAGGGGATCTTATCGAAACGTATAAGATTATTAAGAGATTGGACACATTAGAGGCAGGAAACAAGTTCCCAATGTTGGGGGAGTCCAGAACCAGGGGCCACAGTTTAAGAATAAGGGGTAGGCCATTTAGAACGGAGATGAGGAAAAACTTTTTCAGTCAGAGAGTTGTAAACTATTCCACCTCTGACCGAGAAGATCAGGTCGAGAAGGATGAGGCTCGCTGGTCGTGGCCACCGCCATCCAGAAATAGCAGCAAACAAGGTTGTGTTGTAGGAACTCCCCACCCCCATGGAAGATGGAACCCGGTACGACCAAACAAGACCAAGCTGAAGACGTTGAGTTGATGGAAGACACATATGTACAGACAGAAGAGGACCTGTATGGAGGACAGAGATGTGTGGGGCGTCCACCACCGTGCCCGTCGGAAACCAGCACCATTGCAACGCTAATGTTTTCAACGATTTTAAATTTAAAAAAATTAAAATAATTAATTAAAGTGTGTCGGGATCGCTGTTCGGCGCGGACTCAGTGGGCCAAAGGGCCTGTGTATAAACTAAACAATGATTGCTGGCACGACCACACTGGGTAAATCTGCTTTCAGCTGGCATTTTCACAAGCCGTGACTTTATATTAAGCCATCCTGTGCCTTTATATTAAATGATTCGATGAATCCCTGGAAATATAATCATGTCAAGCTCCAAATTCTTATTCAGATAAATAATGCACAAAAGGGGCCAAAACACACCATTTTGTTTTAATGGAGAAACAAAGAAATGCAGATGCTGGTTAATACACAAAAGGACACAAAGTGCTGGAGTAACTCAGCGGGTCAGGCAGCATCTGTGGGGAACATGGATAGGTGACGTTTCACAGAGTGCTGGAGTAACTCAGCGGGTCAGGCAGCATCTCAGGAGAGAGGGAATGGGTGACGTTTCGGGTCGAGACCCTTCTTCAGACTGATGTCAGGGGAGGGGTTGGGACAAAGAAAGGATGTAGTTGGGGACAGGAAGACTAGTGCGAGAACTGAGAAGGGGGAGGGGATAGAGAGGGACAGAGGAGCTATCCAAAGTTAGAGAAATCAATGTTCATACTGCTGGGGTGTAAGCTGCCCAAGCGAAATATGAGGCGCTGTTCCTCCAATTTGCGCTGGGCCTCACTCTGACAATGGAGGAGGCCCAGGACAGAAAGGTCAGACTGGGAGTGGGAGGGGGGAGTTGAAGTGCTGAGCCACCGGGAGATCAGGTTGGTTAAGGCGGACTGAGCGGAGGTGTCGAGCGAAACGATCGCCGAGCCTGCGTTTGGCCTCGCCGGTGTAGAGAAGTTGACACCTGGAGCAGCGGATACAGTAGATGAGGTTGGAGGAGGTGCAGGTGAACCTCTGCCTCGCCTGGAAGATGAGGTGCCCATTGCATTAATGGGCGTTTGCAGATGAGTTCCAAATACCTGCCCTCTGTATGTACACCTGTTGCCCTAACGTCACTCCTGAAAGGGCAGGCTGTAAAGATTTGGTTCCACTTCCCAGTCTCAGATTCCCTAACCAGCAGGGATAGCTTCCTGGAGACCCCAGATGCTGGAATCCTGAGCAAACCACAAAGAGCTGGTGGAACTTAGCAGGGCATCGGTGGAGTGAATGGACAGGCGACCTTTCGGGCTGGGGCCCTTCTTCAGACTCTAGCTCGGCCGTGGAGTCCTGAAGCTGACACGCTACAATCAAATGACACTCAATATTCCAAACACGGGCGTACAAACCTAGTTCACACATTTCCCTGTCATTTTAACCCTTGACGTCCAGGTATGGCGCTGGTCAGTCTATTGTGTAGCAAGGTAGACACAAAAGGACTCTCGAATGAATGGGGAGGGAAGTTCTAGAAAGGATAAGAGAGTAAGGTCTGGGCCAATTGTGTGAGAGGGGAGGTGAATACCGAAATTAAAGTGTTGTATTTAAATGCGCGAAGTATAAGAAATAAAGTGGATGAGCTTGAGGCTCAGTTAGACATTGGCAAGTATGATGTTGTGGGAATCACAGAGACATGGCTACAAGAGGACCAGGGCTGGGAACTGAATATTCAGGGGTACACAAAACCTTTTTCAGTCAGAGAGTTGTGAATCTGTGGAATTCTCTGCCTCAGAAGGCAGTGGAGGCCAATTCACTGAATGCATTCAAGAGAGAGCTGGATAGAGCTCTTAAGGATAGCGGAGTCAGGGGGTATGGGGGAGAAGGCAGGAACGGGGTACTGATTGAGAATGATCAGCCATGATCACATTGAATGGCGGTGCGTACAGGCTCGAAGGGCCGAATGGCCTCCTCCTGCACCTATTGCCATCTTTCACATTCTGCTAATTTGATTACCTGCCCAATAGCCCTGTTCAGGGACAGTTTCTTCCCGGCTGTTATCAGGCAACTGAACCATCCTACCACAACCAGAGAGCAGTGCTGGACTACTATCTACCTCACTAGAGGCCCTCGGACTATCTTTAATTGGACTTTACCTCGCACTAAACGTTATTCCCTTTATCAAGTGTCTGTACACTGTGGACGGCTCGATTGTAATCATGCGTTGTCTTTCTGCTGACTGGATAGACAGCACGCAACAAAAGCTTTTCACTGTACCTCGGTACACGTGACAATAAACTGAACTAGTGTAGTGAGTAAAGTTTGGCACAGCATGGAAACAGGCCCTTCGGCCCATCTAGTCCGTGCCGACCATCGACCTCCCGTTTATAATAATCTAACAACAACACCTTCTCGAAGATAGACACAAAAAGCTGGAGTAACTCAGCAGGTCAGGCAGCATCTCGGGAGAGAAGGAATGGGCGACGTTTCGGGTCGAGACCCTTCTTCAGACTGATGTCAGGGGAGGGGGCGGGACAAAGGAAGGATGTAGTTTGAGACTACAAAGGATGACATCAGTCTGAAGAAGGGTCTCGACCCGAAACGTCGCCCATTCCTTCTCTCCCGCGATGCTGCCTGACCCGCTGAGTTACTCCAGCATTTTGTGTCTGCCTTCGATTTAAACCAGCATCTGCAGTTTTTCCCCCCTGCTGTTTAACTGTGAACTGACACGCAGTCAGAAGGAGAGCCCTGTACCTGAAACGTCACCTGTCTATTCCCTCCACGGATGCTGCCTGGCCTGCTGTGTTCCTCCAGCACTTTGTTCTCTTCTCAAAAGCATTTTATCGAGATGCTTCACAACATGGTGTGGGAAGTACTTTTATCGGGATGCAACACAGCTTGGTCTGGGAACAGCCCCATCCGAGACCACAAGAAACTGCAGCGAATTGTGGCCAGCAGCCCAGTCCGTCACGCAAACCCACCTCCCTTCCACCGACTCCATCTACACCTCACGCTGCCTCGGCAAGGCCAGCAGCCCAGACCGTCACGCAAACCAACCTCCCTTCCACTGACTCCATCTACACCTCACGCTGCCTCGGCAAGGCCAGCAGCATCATCAAGGACCAGTCTCACCCCGGCCACTCCCTCTTCTCCCCTCTCCCATCGGGCAAGAGGTACAGAAGTGTGAAAACGCACAGCTCCAGATTCAGGGACAGTTTCTTCCCGGCTGTTATCAGGCAATCAAACAGCATCTGCAGCTCTTTCCCACACAACAACCCCTTCTCCCCTTACCCAGCAGCCCTTTAACATTCCCAACTGGACAACTTCTTCCCTTGAATCAATTCCCAAACCAGGCCAACGCTGAGCTTCAGCTTTTGCTGACTAAATTAATGAGCGACTTTATCCTACGCCGTTTGGAAATCCATGGACATTCCCCGGGTCCACTGCTCTCGTCACCTCTCCAGACACCTGACGTCAGGCCGCACTGACTCTTCACAAATCCAACCAGCCTCTCTGATCAACTGCAAACTCACAAGGTGTTCAATTGATCTATCCTTAACGGTCGACAGCAGATATCAGATTGAACATGACATTCTTCCCCTTTCCCAACAATGCTGTGCAAGCAGGCGTGATTTTCTGGTCTAAAGGAATGGTCCCTGAAGATGTAAAGGGAGGGTTGCTGCAATATCGTGTGGGAAGGAACTGCAGATGCTGCTGCAAATCGAAGGTAGACACAAAATGATGGAGTAACTCAGCGGGGCAGGCAGCATCTCTGGAGGGAAGGAATGGGTGACGTTTCGGGTCGAGACCCTTCTTCAGTCTGAAGAAGGGTCTGGACCCGAAACGTCACCCATTCCTTCTCTCCAGAGATGCTGCCTGACCTGCTGAGTTACTCCAGCACTCTGTGAAACGTCACCTATCCATGTTCTCCACAGATGCTGCCTGACCCGCTGAGTTACTCCAGCACTCTGAAACGTCACCTATCCATGTTCTCCACAGATGCTGCCTGACCCGCTGAGTTACTCCAGCACTCTGTGAAACGTCACCTATCCATGTTCTCCACAGATGCTGCCTGACCCGCTGAGTTACTCCAGCACTCTGTGAAACGTCACCTATCCATGTTCTCCACAGATGCTGCCTGACCCGCTGAGTTACTCCAGCACTCTGTGAAACGTCACCTATCCATGTTCTCCTCAGATGCTGCCTGACCCGCTGAGTTACTCCAGCACTCTGTGAAACGTCACCTATCCATGTTCTCCACAGATGCTGCCTGACCCGCTGAGTTACTCCAGCACTCTGTGAAACGTCACCTATCCATGTTCTCCACAGATGCTGCCTGACCCGCTGAGTTACTCCAGCACTCTGTGAAACGTCACCTATCCATGTTCTCCACAGATGCTGCCTGACCCGCTGAGTTACTCCAGCATTCAGTGCCTATATTCGATCCTGATGGCGCTCGGTCTCTTTCGACTCCCTTTACGTCTGTCGTTCTCTGCCTTGAGAGGATGCAGTGACTCTACTGCTCTCTGGGGTAGAGAACTGCAGAGATTCACGGCCCTCTGAAAGAAGAAATTCCGCCTCCTCTCTCTCTGAAATGGACAATCCTTTATTCCACCTCCTCTTCATCTGAAATGGTTGACATATTATTCCGAAACAACTCCCCTTTGTTCTGGACACCTCCACCAGGGGGAGCGCCACTGAAAATCTTATATCTATATACTAAAACTCTCGTTTGTTTGTTTGTTTGTTCCTGAACTACAGCCAAAACGGTACACGATAGCGCGACAATTTTAGGCCCACCTTACTCACCGTCGTCCCTTTGGTGCTAACGGAAGAAGTTTCATTGAAATCGGTGTTATGTTTTTAAGTTATTCACATTTTAGAGTTTAAATCTATCTCATCAGGTGAGAGGGGGAGGGAGGGAGGGGGAGGAGGAGAAGGGGGGTTGAGGGGGATTAAGTGGGGGAGGGAAGGGAGAGAGGGGGAGGGGACGGGGAGGAGGACAATAGACAATAGGAGCAGGAGGAGGCCATTCGAGCCTGTACGCACCGCCATTCAATGTGATCATGGCTGATCATTCTCAATCAGTACCCCGTTCCTGCCCTCTCCCCCTACCCCCTGACTCCGCTATCCTTAAGAGCTCTATCTTGCTCTCTCTTGAATGCATTCAGAGAATTGGCCTCCACTGCCTTCTGAGGCAGAGAATTCCACAGATTCACAACTCTCTGACTGAAAAAGTTTTTCCTCATCTCAGTTCTAAAAAAACTGGAGAAGGGGGGTTGAGTGGGGGAGGGAAGTGAGAGAGGGGGGAGGGGACAGGGGAGGGAGGGGAAGGAGGAGGGAATGGAGAGGGGAGGGGGAGAGAGGAGAGGGGGAGGAGGGAGGGAGGGAGGGGTGAGGAGAGGGTGCTGCACCAATGCAGGAGAGGTTTGGGCCCAACAGGTCAACTTGGTCTAGTATATTTCAATAATATGTTCTTCCTTTCTTTGAAACGTCGATGCGCATCGGCCCAACCCTTCTTCATGTGTCAACCCTTTCATCATTTCATGGAATAGATCAGATCAATGCACAATCTCTGTCCATTTACCCAGAGTAAGGAAATCGTGAACCAGAGGGCATAGGTTTAACCTCGCTTAGATGTGACAATAAACTAAACTGAACTCGGGTGAGGGGTGAAATATTTAATAGGAACCTGAGGGGTAACCTTTTCACACAAAGGGTGGTGGGTGTATGGAACGAGCTGCCGGAGGAGGTAGTTGAGGCTGGGACCATCGCAACATAGAAAATAGGTGCAGGAGGAGACCATTTGGCCCTTCGAGCCAGCACCGCCATTCATTGTGATCATGGCTGACCATCCACAATCAGTAACCCGTGCCTGCCTTCTCCCCATATCCCTTGATTCCACTAGCCCCCAGAGCTCTATCTAACTCTCTTTTAAATTCATCCAGTGAATTAGCCTCCCCTGCCATCTGTGGCAGAGAATTCCACAAATTCACAACTCTCTGGGTGAAAAAGTTTTTTCTCATCTCAGTTTTAAATGGCCTCCCCTTTATTCTTAGACTGTGTGGCCCCTGGTTCTGGACTCCCCCAACATTGGGAACATTTTTCCTGCCTTTAGCTTGTCCAGTCCTTTTATAATTTTATACCTTTCTATAAGATCCCCTCTCATCCTTCTAAATTCCAGTGAATACAAGCCCAGTCTTTCCGATCTTTCCTCATGTGACAGTCCCGCCATCCCGGGGATTAATCTCGTGAACCTACACTGCACTGCCTCAATAGCAAGGATGTCCTTCCTCAAATTAGGAGACCAAAACTGCACACAATACTCCAGATGTGGTCTCACCAGGGCCCTCTACAAGCCCAGTCTTTCCGATCTTTCCTCATATGACAGTCCTGCCATCCTGGGGATTAATCTCGTGAACCTACGCTGCACTGCCTCAATAGCAAGGATGTCCTTCCTCAAATTAGGAGACCAAAACTGCACACAATACTCCAGATGTGGTCTCACCAAGGCCCTGTACAACGTTTAAGAAACAGTTAGACAGGGACATGGATAGGACTGGTTCAGAGGGATATGGGCCAAACGCAGGCAGATGGGACCAGTGTCGATGGGACATGTGGTTGGTGTGGGTAAGTTAGGCCAAAGGGCCTGTTTCCATGTTGTATGACGCTATCTCAGGAATAACCCAGTTCACCTTCTCTGCAATGTCTGTGTGTCATTACTTAAATCAGGAGAGTAACACTGTCCCCAATACTCCATGTACACACAGTGCTGGAGCAACTCAGTGGGTCAGGCAGCATCTATAGAGAAAAGGAAAAAGGAGCCAGCGCTGCTGTCGGGAGGAGCCAGCGCTGCCGTCGCAGCTGCGGCTTGCCTGCAGTCCGTCTGTCTTTTGTGTTTTTTGTTGTTTTTGTCTGAATTGTAGTTTTAATATGGTGTAGTGTTTGTATGTTATGTTTTTTGGAGGGGGGGGGGGGTGGGGAGGGAACGGGAACTGTAAAATTCTCTCTCCCGAACGGAGACGCGACCTTTGTTCTGTGTCGTGTCTCCGTTCCCGTTGCGGCCTACCACCGGCCATGCACCTGGGACCGGCGGGCTCCACCTACCACCGGCCATGCACCTGGGACCACCTGGGGCTCTGGTTCGCAGAGCCCACGGCCCGGACTCACCACCTGCGGCGCTGGCTGCCTGCGGATGCTGCGGGAGCGGCTGCGACTCGTCTCCGGAGGCTCCGGCGCGGGCCGCGTGGACGTCGGAAGCCCGCAGGCCCCTGGGTGGGGGCCGACATCGGGAGCTCCGGCAGCGGCAGCGTGTTCGTCCGCCCCGAATGGCGGGGCTTGGGTCGGCCCGCCGCGGACCTTTCACCGTCCGGCGGGGGCTTCAATGTCGGGAGCCCCGACATGGCAACTCCAACAGCCTGACCGCGGGAGAAGAAAGGCAGGGAAGAGAAAAAGACATTCTGGCCTTCCATCACAGTGAGGAGGGACTGGAGGAGACTCACTGTGATGGATGTTTCTTTTGTTTGGTGTTAGTGTATGATTGTATGTGTTATTGCATTTTTATTGATTATTCTTATTGGTCTTATTGTTCAACTGCGGGTCATGTTTCATTTCACTACACATTTATGTGTATGTAACAAATAAACGACTATTGACTATTGAACGGGAGACATTTAGGGTTAGAACCCTTCTTCACATACTCAGTACAGGTACAGTCTCACCATCGCCCGGTAAAGTTGCATCAAATCTTCCCTACTTTAACTGAGTTTAGCAGAATGAGGGGGGACCTCATTGAAACGTACAGAATAGTGAAAGGCCTGGATAGAGTGGATGTGTGGATCACCCCAGTACTCTAGCACTATCCGACACACTAGGGACAATTTTATTAACCTACAAACTGGACGTGTTTGGAGCGTGGGAGGGAACCGGAGCACCCGGAGAAAACCCACGCAGTCACAGGGAGAACGTACAAACTCCGTACAGACAGCACCCGTAGTCAGGATTGAACCCGGGTCTCCGGCGCTGTGAGGCAGCAACTCTACCGCTGCACCACCGTGACACACATCCGTTATTAGTTTCCAAAATGGTTCCAGAATTCTAGCCCTATTTTTAGGTTTGATATTTCTCCCTGACCAACATTTCCTGCTTTTATTTCATGTTTTCAGCATCTGCAGTGTTTTTGCTTATCGATGACTGCATTTATGCATTCTGCCACTTTATATCTGTTCCTGATACAATTTAAAAATGAAGAAATATTTTGTGTTTCTATCAATTAAGTCTCCACTAGCTGCTTGCTCGTGTTAAATCCTCTATCATCGCTGGCGAGATTACATCTTCAATGACTGCAACTCCATCTTGGGTATCCTTGCTGTGGATGTTGCAAACTGGTGTATCTACACCGATCAGCCAAAACATTATGACCACTGACAGGCGAAGTGAATAACAAATGATTGTCTTGTTTCAATGGCACCTGTCAAGGGGTGGGATATATTAGGCAGCAAGTGAACAGTCAGTTCTTGAAGTTGACATGTTGGATGCAGGAGAAATGGGCAGGAGTAAAGACCTGAGCGACTTTGACAAGGGCCAAATTGTTATGGCCAGACGACTGGGTCAGAGCATCTCTGAAACGGCAAGGCTTGGTGGGGTGCTCCCGGTCAGCAGTGGTGAGTACCGACCGACAGTGGTCCGAGGAGGGACAAACCACAAACCGGCGACAGGCAGGGTGTTGGGCGCCCAAGGCTCATCGATGCGCGAGGGCAACGAAGGCTATCCCGTCTGGTCCGAACCGACAGAAGGTCGACTGTGGCACAAGTCACAGAAAATGTTAATGGTGGTCACGGGAGGAATGTGCCACAATACACAGTGCATCGCACCCTGCTGCGTATGGGGCTGCACACGGAGGACCAACAGCATATTAGGCAGGTGGGCATAATGTTTTAGCTCATCAGGTCATAATGTTTTGGCTGATCGGTGTAGTTCTTATTTCCAGTAGCAGTACCGCCCAATTTCACTTTGTGCCTTGTGTTCCAAGTATTGTATAAAGAACATCAACATAGCACAAAAAGTAAGGAAATTTGTGTTTGGTAGATTATTTCTTTGTTGTAACAATGCTTCTTGGCAATAAATTTTATACCATTGGAAAGCCTGTTTATTTCCCTTTTAAATGGTGCCACATTTGTAAGGAACATGCGTTTGTGGGATGAGCAGCAGAGCTGAGTATGTGGGTTGCGCCCATGAAAAATCTGCCAAATCTTCTCTGCCAATGCCAAACAGCTTATTCTGCCATTGACTCTTGTTCGGTGTTGTTTGGTGGATTGGATGATTGAAGTCTGAAGAAACAAGACATATTGGCAATTTAACAATTTATTCATTTAATAAACAGGAGCCTCAGTAGCGTGTGGAAGAACCATACACAGCCACAACAGCCTGGCACCTCCTCCTCATGCTGGTCACCAGCCTGGTCACACACTGTTGTGGGATGGCATCCCATTCTTCAACCAGCATTTGTCGCAAGTCAGCCAACGTGGTTGTGTTGGTCACTCTGGCACGAACAGCACGCCCAAGCTGATCCCACAAGTGTTCAATGGGGTTGAGGTCAGGACTGCTGGCAGGCCATTCCATCCTCTCCACTCCCAAATTCTGGAGGTAGTCTCTGAGAAACCCTGCTCTGTGGGGGCGAGCATTGTCATCTTGGAGGATAGAGTTCGGTCCCAGACTGTGGAGATATGGGATTGCCACTGGTTGCAGAATCTCATCTCGATATCTCTCTGCATTGAGATTGCCTCCAATGATGACAAGCCTCGTTTCTCCAGTGAGGGAGATGCCACCCCACACCATCACACTGCCTCCACCAAAAGATGTTACTCTATCGGTGCAGCAATCAGCATAGCGTTCTCCACGTCTTCTCCACACTTTGACCCTATGATCCAACTGCCGTAGGCAGAATCTGGACTCATCGCTGAACATAACGTTCCTCCACATGTTCAGGTTCCAGTGCACGTGTTGCCGACACCAGCGCAAACGGGCCTGACGGTGAAGGGCAGTCATGGCAGGCCTCCTGGCAGCCCTATGAGACTGGAGATCGGCTGCGTGCAGTCTGTTCCGAATTGTCTGGGCAGAGAGCCGTCGGCCATATCGTCCTGCAAACCTTGACTGCAAATCTGTAGAAGACAGCCTACAGTTCCTAAGTGCTGATAGGGTGAGGAAACGGTCTTCTTCGGGTGTCGTCTTCTTGAGACGCCCACTTCGCGGCCTGTCTCTGACATTCCCCGTTATATGGAACTTGGCCTTCACTTTGGAGATGGTACTAGGGCTCACTCCAAATAATGCCGCAACTTGGTTTTGCGGAACACCAGCTTGAAGTTGCCCTATCGCATGGGCCCTATCCAGATCAGTCAAACGTGGCATGCCGATTCTTGGAGCAGACACCTACTGACCACTGTAGCAGGGCCCATGCTCACAGATGCTGCCAATCAGGTGCCAATCAGGCGCCTGATTGTCAGCACCTGGGGGTACCAGAAGCTCAAAACAAGAGTCAATAGCAACAGCAGAATAAGCTGTTTGGCATTGGCAGAGAAGATTTGGCAGATTTTTCATGGGCGCAACCCATATACTCAGCTCTGCTGCTCATCCCACAAATGCATGTTCCTTACAAATGTGGCACCATTTAAAAGGGAAATAAACAGGCTTTCCAACGGTATAAGATTTATTGCCAAGAAGCATTGTTACAACAAAGAAATAATCTACCAAACACAAATTTCCTTACTTTTTGTGCTATGTTTTTTTATTAGGTTTAGTTTCTCAAGGAGGCCTTGAGAACATCCTTGAACTATTTCAGGGTGGCACAGCGGTAGAGTTGCTGCCTCACAGCGCCAGAGATAGAGGTTCCATCCCGACTACGGGCGCTGTCTGTACGGAGTTTGTACGTTCTCCCCGTGCGTTTCCACCAGCATCTCCCACATCCCAAAGACGTGCAGATTTGTAGGTTAATTGGTCTCTGTAAATTGTCCCCTAGTGTGTAGGATAGAACTAGTGTAGGGGGGAATCGCTGGTCGGCGCGGACTCGGTGGGCCGAAGGGCCTGTTTCCGCGGTGCATCTCTGAACTTCTGTCGTGCTGGTGGAAATTTCTATCAAGAGTGCCGGAGAAGGGGGCAGGATGCTTCAATGAGTCTTGCGTCCATTCATCACATCCAGGATAAACAGTGGAAGACCGTGCCACTTCACACATGGGCGGGCACGGTGGCGCAGCGGTAGAGTTGCTGCCTCACAGCGCCAGAGTCCCGGGTTCCATCCCGACTACGGGCGCCGTCTGTGCGGAGTTTGTACGTTCTCCCCGTGGGTTTTCTCCGAGATCTTCGGTTTCCTCCCACACTCCAAAGACGTGCGGGTTTGTAGGTTAATTGACTTGGTGTAAATGTAAATTGTCCCCGGTGTGTGTAGGATAGTGTTGGTGTGCGGGGATCGCTGGTCGGCGCGGACTCGGTGGGCCGAAGGGCCTGTTTCTGCGCTGTATCTCTAAACTAAAGTCTTTCTTCTGTCGTGCTGGTCCCGGGTCAAGAATATTCAAGACAGAACAAGGGGCCACAGTTTAAGAATAAGGGGTAGGCCATTTAGAACGGAGACGAGGAAAAACTTTTTCACCCAGAGAGTTGCGAATCTGTGGAATTCTCTGCCTCTCTGGATGCTTTCAAGAGAGAGCTAGATAGAGCTCTTAATGATAGCGGAGTCAGGGGGTATGGGGAGAAGGCAGGAACGGGGTACTGATTGAGAATGACCAGCCATGATCACATTGAATGGTGGTGCTGGCTCGATGGGCCGAATGACCTCCTCCTGCACCTATTGTCTGCATGATTGAACTCCCACCCTCCCCCAATATATCACTCAGGTATGCCCGGGCCTAGATTGTGTGGCTCGTGGTTGACCTTCAAAGGGGACGTTTGCACTTCCCTGGCGCCTATTGCGTGCCTTCCGTTGCGCAACTTCTGGGATGAGCTGGAGCCGAGCCTCGATCCCTGATGACGGGATCATTCCCGATAGGAACGGTTGCTGGGTGGGGGGTGAGGAAGAGCAGGGAGGAAATGGAGACCACGGCAATCCCAATGCGAGAGAGAGTTCGATTTTGCTCTCGGGGATAACGGAATCAAGGGATATGGGGAGAGAGCAGGAACTGATTCTGGACGATCAGCCATGATCATATTGAATGGTGATGCTGGCTCAAAGTGCCGAATGGCTTACTCCTGCACCTACTTGCCATGTTTCTAACCCACAGGGTAGAGTTGCTGCCTTGCAGCGAATGCAGCGCTGGAGACCCGGGTTCCATCCCGACCACGGGCGCTGTCTGCACGGAGTTTGTACGTTCTCCCCGTGACCTGCGTGGGTTTTCTCCGAGATCTTCGGTTTCCTCCCACACTCCAAAGACGTGCAGGTTTGTCGGTTAATTGGCTCGGTAAATGTAAAAATTGTCCCTAGTGTGTGTGGGATAGTGTCAGTGTGCGGGGATCGCTGGTCGGCGCGGACCCGTTGGACCGAAAGGGCCTGTTTCCTCGCTGTATCTCTAAAAAAAAAAACCACAACAAAAGCTGATCAGAACATTGACAGACACTCAGCTATCCCTCTTAGTTTGGTTGGCCGTCAGAACTATTTGCCCTGGAAATGGTGTCATCGAACATCGTGTTTTTTGCGACCCATGTCCGTAGATGGGTTCTCGCTGGAGAAAGCGGCAGACATGGAATGAGAAGTCCAAGGGTTACCCACTCTGCTTGCCGTCTGTCCGAAAAGGTCATGCATGGAGGAGCCTGCAGGTGCAGAATGTGACCCGACGCATGAGACCCATGCGTGGCTGCCGCATGCATCGCGTTGTTCCACCCGTGCATGCACGCGGGGCACGGTCTTCGGAGCCTTTTCGAGGCCCCACTGCATCGTCAGCCGAGGGCGATCACCCCACCGGGTCACGCGCCTGTGTTTGAAGTTGTTTTCACCCACCCTTGCAGCCGCCACCGGCGCATGCCCGAACATCGGCATGCACGAACAGACGATGCATCTTCTCTGAGTTCCTCGATGTCGCTCCTGGGTCAAATGGACCAACTTGTCATTCCTTGAACCTCAGCCCCATCACATAGAAACATAGAAAATAGGTGAAGGAGTAGGCCATTCGGCCCTTCGAGCCTGTATGCACCACCATTCAATATGGTCATGGCTGATCATCCAACTCAGTAGCCTGTACCTGCCTTCTCTCCATACCCCCTGATCCCTTTAGCCACAAGGGCCACATCTAACTCACTCTTAAATATAGCCAATGAAATGGCCTCAACTACCTTCTGTGGCAGAGAATTCCACAGATTCACCACTCTCTGTGTGAAGAAAGACTTTCTCATCTCGGTCCTAAAAGACTTCCCCCTTATCCTTAAACTGTGACCCCTTGTTCTGGAATGTGGGGTTGCCAACTGTCCCGTATTAGCCGGGACATCCCATGTATTTTGGGCTGAATTGGTTTGTCCCGTACGGGGCCGCCCTTGTCCCGTATCAGTAGGGGTTGACAACTTCCCCGCTCCCAAATAAGGGACAAAGGGTGACGTCACCGCCCCCCACGTGACCTCACCCAGCCAGTGGCCACATGCTCCCGCTGGCTGGGTAAGGTCACGTGGGGCGCGGGGCGGTGATGTCACCTTGTCCCGTGTTTGGGAGCGAGGAAGTTGGCAACCCCTACTTTAATGCGTCTTTCCAGGCACTTTGCTATTTTCTCGGCTTCTCAACATTTCGACTGGGCTAAAATAATTTCCATATTCAACATCTATCTAATGTGTTAAAAGCTATTAATTTTGTTTTCGAAAAATCAGGAGGAGCCTCAAAACATTGAAATGAACTCAAATAATTTAGAGGGAAAAAAAATTAAGCGGCACTTACCTGAGGACTTACCTGATCCGGCCATGGTGGCACAATAGGTGCAGGAGGAGGCCATTCGGCCCTTCGAGCCTGTACGCACCACCATTCAATGTGGTCATGACTGATCATTCTCAACCAGTACCCCGTTCCTGCCTTCTCCCCACACCCCCTGACTCCGCTATCCTTAAGAGCTCTATCCAGCTCTCTCTTGAATGCATTCAGAGAATTGGCCTCCACTGCCTTCTGAGGCAGAGAATTCCACAGATTCACAACTCTCTGACTGAAAAAGTTTTTCCTCATCTCAGTTCTAAATGGCCTACCCCTTATTCTTAAACTGTGGCCCCTGGTTCTGGACTCCCCCCAACATTGGGAACATGTTTCCTGCATCTAACTTGTCCAACCCCTTAATAATCTTATACGTTTCGATAAGATCTCCTCTCATCCTTCTAAATTCCAGCGTATACAAGCCCAGTGGCTCCAGTCTTGCAACACAGTGGGTAGAGCCGCTGCCTCACAGCGCCAGAGATCCCGGGTTCGATCCTGACCTCGGGTGCTGTCTGTGTGCGTGGACGTTCTCCCCGGTTCACTCCCAAGCATTTGTGTGGGTTTTTAAGGTTAATTGGCCTCTCCAAGCTGCCCCACATTTGTAGGGAGGTGGGTGGGAAAGTGGGGTGACATAGGGTTGATGTGAACGGGGGATTGATGGTCAGCATGGACCCGGTGGGCCAAATGGCCAGTTTCCATGCTGTATCTATAAACTGAGTTGCAAAGGTAAATCATGTAAAATCTGGGCCCCATTGACTTCATCTGATCTGATTTAGTTCTCAACTTGCCAGGGCCACAGCACCATTTCCAACATGTACTCTACTCTTCATATTCACCTGCGTTTAACATCGAGCGTTGAGACCCCGGTCACTCTCTCCCCTCCCCTCTCCCACCGGGCAAGAGGTACAGAAGTGTGAAAACGCACACCTCCAGATTCAGGGGCAGTTTCTTCCCGGCTGTTATCAGGCAACTGAACCGTCCCACCGCAACCAGAGAGCAGAGCTGAACTACTATCTACCTCATCGGTGACCCTCGGACTATCTTTGATCAGACTTTACCTTGCACTAAACACTATTCATGTTATTCCCTTTATCCTGTATCTGCACACTGTGGACGGCTCGATTGTAACCATGCGTTGTCTTTCCGCTGACTGGTTAGCATGCAACAAAAGCTTTTCACTGTACCTCGGTACACGTGACAATAAACTCAACTCAGCAGGTGGCCATTTTTCTTTTTGTAAATGGCGTTGTATATGGTGACTGTGCGTGTGTGAGTTGTGTATAAACAATCTCCCTGTGCAGAGCATACCTGACAATAAAGACCCATCAGAGCCTTTTTATCCATTCGTTCAGGACCCTGGCCCTAACCCAGTTCTGGTGTTGCCCGCCCCAAAGTAGAAATCCCAACAATGCCAGTGTTCTATGAAATGGAACGTTTCTCTTCTGTTTTACTTAGACCTGTCTCCTTAATATTACCGATTGTGTGCCTCGTTGTCACCTTCCCCTTGACTAATAATCCATTCTCGTTTCATTGATCGTCATCTGCTTTGATCTGGCGT
Organism: Rhinoraja longicauda; assembly: GCF_053455715.1. Taxonomy (NCBI): domain Eukaryota; kingdom Metazoa; phylum Chordata; class Chondrichthyes; order Rajiformes; family Arhynchobatidae; genus Rhinoraja; species Rhinoraja longicauda. Next base: position 4,256,672 of record NC_135994.1, read on the forward strand.
TTCCACACCTTACAATAGACAATAGGTGCAGGAGGAGGCCATTCGAGCCTGTACGCACCGCCATTCAATGTGATCATGGCTGATCATTCTCAATCAGTACCCCGTTCCTGCCTTCTCCCCATACCCCCCTGACTCCGCTATCCTTAAGAGCTCTATCCAGCTCTCCCTTGAATGCATTCAGAGAATTGGCCTCCACTGCCTTCTGAGGCAGAGAATTCCACAGATTCACAACTCTCTGACTGAAAAAGTTTTTCCTCATCTCAGTTCTAAATGGCCTACCCCTTATTCTTAAACTGTGGCCCCTTGTTCTGGACTCCCCCAACATTGGGAACATGTTTCCTGCCTCTAACGTGTCCAACCCCTTAATAATCTTGTACGTTTCGATAAGATCTCCTCTCATCCTTCTAAATTCCAGTGTATACAACCCCATCCACATCTCTGGTTTTCCTCTCTCCCCCCCCCCCCCCCCCCCCCGACTCTCAGTCTGAAGAAGGGGTCTCGACCCCGAAACGTCACCCACTCCTTCTCTCCAGAGATGCCGCCTGTCCCGCTGAGTTACTCCAGTCTATCTCCTTCTTCCGAATCCGATGCAGGTAATAATCCGGGGCATTTGATCTTTTTGAAGTTTAATTTAGCTCTTGGCTCTGGTATCTCCAGACAGGATGTTGTCTCCTGTTTTCTATATTGATGGTCCAGGTGACTAGATCCAGCCTCTCCTTCTATTTTCTTCCAGCTGGTTTGAGAAGCTGTTTGGCTGGGTATCAATATCCCCTTGCAAAGGATGCTGTTTGTCTCTCTAATTATGGAACGCCATCATAACTCCCCCTGCCTTCACGAGACGGCCTCATCCTTCTCGGCGCCACAGTCTGCTTTTCATTATTATCCTCTTAGATAGTGAGTGTGTGTGTGAGTGCTGGACAGGATCTGTGTATCCTCCAAGAGTTATACAGTGTGGAAACAGGCCCTTCAGCCCACACCAGCCAACATGTTCCATCCACACTAGTCCCACCTGCCTGCGTTTGGCCCATATCCCTCCAAACCTGACCTATCCATGTACCTAAACGTCTCTTAAACGTTGCGATGGTCCCTGCCCCAACTGCCTCCTCCGGCAGCTCGTTCCATACACCCACCACCCTTTGTGTGGAAAAAGTTACCCCTCAGATTCCTATTAAATCTTTCCCTTAAACCCATGTCCTCTGGTTCTCGATTCCCCTACTCTGGGCAAGAGACTCTGTGCGTCTACCCGATCTATTCCTCTCGTGTTTTTGTACCCCTTTATAAGATCACCCCTCATCCTCCTGCGCTCCAAGGAATAGAGTCCCAGCCTGCTCAACCTCTCCCTGTAGCTCAGGCCCCTCTAGTCCTGGCAACATCCGTGTAAATGTTCTCTGCGCCCTTTCCAACTTGACACCATCTTTCCTGTGAATTGTACTCTAAATGTGGCCTCACCTAACGTCTGATATATAACTGCAGCACGACTGCTATACTCTACACTCATTTTGCACCACATTTGTGTTGCCATTATTCTTAGACAATAGGTGCAGGAGGAGGCCATTCGACCCTTCGGGCCAGCACAGCCATTCAATGTGATCATGGCTGATCATCCTCAATCAGCACCCCGTTCCTGCCTTCTCCCCATACCCCCTGACTCCGCTATCCTTAAGAGCTCTATCTAGCTCTCTCTTGAATGCATTCAGAGAATTGGCCTCCACTGCCTTCTGAGGCAGAGAATTCCACAGATTCACAACTCTCTGACTGAAAAAGTTTTTCCTCATCTCCGTTCTAAATGGCCTACCCCTTATTCTTAAACTGTGACCCCTTGTTCTGGACTCCCCCAACATTGGGAACATGTTTCCTTCCTCTAACGTGTCCAATCCCTTAATAATCTTATACGTTTCGATAAGATTCTCTCTCATCCTTCTAAATTCCAGTGTATACAAGCCTAGTCGCTCTAGTCTTTCAACATATGACAGTCCTGCCTTTCTGGGAATTAACCTAGTAAACCTACGCTGCACGCCCTTGGTACCTTGAGTTTCAAGGTTTCAATCCCGTTTCACTGAGCACCCAAACAATGGACTAATGGTAGGTTAATTGCCTTGGTAAATGGAAAAGAAATTGTCCCTAGTGGGTGTAGGAGAGTGCTAGTGTGCGGGGATCGCTGGTCGGCGCGGTCCCGGTGGCCATAGGGCCTGTTTCCGCGCTGTATCTCTAAACTAAACTAATGGACAAAAACCTAACGACCTATGCTAGTCAGCGCGGTGGCGCAGTGGTAGAGTTGCTGCCTCACAGCGCCGGAGACCCGGGTTCCATCCTGACCACGGGCGTCATCTGCACAGAGTTTGCACGTTCCCCCCGTGTCCGCGTGGGTTTTCTCCGGGTGCTCCGGTTTCCTCCCGCACTCCAAAGACGTGCGGGTTTGTAGACTAATCGGCTTCTGTAAATTGTCCGTAGTGCGTGTAGGACAGTGATAGTGTGTGGGGGTGATCGTTGGTCGGCACGGACTCGGTGGGCCGAAGGGCCTGCTTCTGCACTGTATCTCCGAACTAAACCATGATCTCAAGCACCCACGAATCAGCGCAAGGATTGGGGATGAGCGGCAGAACCTCCTTCTCGCTCTGCACTGAATACCCTTCTGTCCAAATTTCCAAAGTAAAACCCTGTTTAAGAAACGATTGCCCAGGAATTGGACAGTTGAGCATATTTTTATGCCTAATCTCTTAGAAAAAGTGCCTTTATTCCCGAATTAGCCTCCCTGGTGAGGTCACTACTTATTTTCCCGGTGGCGCAGCGGGTAGAGTTGCCGCCTCACGGCGCCAGAGATCCGGGTTCCATCCCGACCACGGGTGCTGTCTGTACGGAGTTTGTACGCTCTCCCCGTGAGTTTTCTCCGAGATCGTATCTGTTTCCGATATCACACTCCAAAGACGTACAGGTGTGTAGGTTGATTGGCTTGGTGTGTGTGTGTGTGTAAATTGACCCCAGTGTGTGTCGGATCGTGTTAGTGCGCCGGGGCCTGCTGGTCGGCGCGGGTTCGGCGGGCCGAAATGGCCTGTTTCCGCGCTGTATCTCGAAACTAAACTAAACTAAACTAATTGACTCGACGAAGATGATGAGCCACTGGAACCACTCCCGCCCTTCTGGTGAAGGTTCTCCCTTCCAGTGACGATGAAGGAACGGTGGTAAGACTTACCAGATAGTGCGTGACCTGGAGGGGAAGCTGCAGGTGGTGGCGTTCCTCAGGCTTTCTTGCTTGGCAGCACGGTGGTGCAGCAGTAGAGTTGAAGGCAGGCGATACTGTTGACCATCAAGAGCCAGACTCTCGTCGGAGATGATCACCGCTGGCTCTTTTGTGACACCAAAGACGTGCAGGTGTGTAGGCTAATTGGCTTGGTAAATGTAAAAATTGTCCCCGGTGGGTGTCGGATAGTGTTCGTGTGCGGGGATCGCTGGGCGGCGCGGACCCGGTGGGCCGAAAGGGCCTGTTTCCGCGCTGTATCTCTGAACCGATTTTACTTGCCAAGGCGGTCAACGCACAAGACAGAGAAGTGAGCAGGAATGTCTGGCTCGTAAAAACGGACAAGTTCACCAGAACTGAAGGGCTTCACCCAAGGGGCTTTAGTAGAAGTAGCCGTGGAGAGAGTGGGGCTTTGCTTTAAGTTTTTTAAACCCTGGAAGGGCATCAATGGTTTGGAAAACAGCAAACAATTTAGAAGGATGAGAGGAGATCTTATCGAAACGTATAAGATTATTAAGGGGTTGGACACGTTAGAGGCAGGAAACATGTTCCCAATGTTGGGGGAGTCCAGAACAAGGGGCCACAGTTTAAGAATAAGGGGTAGGCCATTTAGAACTGAGATGAGGAAAAACTTTTTCAGTCAGAGTTGTGAATCTGTGGAATTCTCTGCCTCAGAAGGCAGTGGAGGCCAATTCTCTGGATGCATTCAAGAGAGAGCTAGATAGAGCTCTTAAGGATAGCGGAGTCATGGGGTATGGGGAGAAGGCAGGAACGGGGTACTGATTGAGAATGATCAGCCATGATCACATTGAATGGTGGTGCTGGCTCGAAGGGCCGAATGGCCTCCTCCTGCACCTATTGTCTATTGTCAAACGTGACTCCCTCGTTCAAAAGGGTGGGGGGGGGGGGGGGGGGGGGGGGGGGAAGGCAAAAGGCGGGAAACAGGACTCCAGTTCATTTAGCCTCTCTTGTTGGCAGGACGCTAACATATTGCAAATAAGAGTTTCATTGTTCTACCTGGGACAACAAAACACTCTTGACTCTTGAGTTAAAAATCAATGCAGAATTGGATAACCGTCGAGGAAAGCTCAATGGGTTTTTTTGTGAGGTAAATCGAGTTTGACAAATTTGCTTGCGTTCTTAGATGTTACAAGTGGAATTGATAAGAGGGGAACTGGACAATGTACAGGACGTGGATATCTACAAAGTGTAATGTGTAGGAAGGAACTGCAGGTGCTGGTTTAAACCGAAGATAGACGCTAAAATGCAAGAGTAACTCAGCGGGACAGGCAGCATCTCTGGAGTGAAGGAATGGGTGACGTTTCGGGTCGAGACCCTTCTTCAGACCCGTCCCGAAACGTCACCTGTTCCTTTTTCCCAGAGATACTGTCTGACCCGCTGAGTTACTCCAGCATTTTGTGGCCATCTTCGGTGTCCAACAGGCACCTGGTAAGCTGCAACATACTGTCAGAGGCTGCTGCACAACTCCTGTGAATGATCAGCCACGATCGCATTGAATGGCGGTGCTGGCTCGAAGGGCCGAGCGGCCTCCTCCTGCACCTGTTGTCTATGTTTCTAGACCTTATGGTACTGGAGGAAGTGTGTGTGTGTGTGTGTTAGTGTGGATTGAAAACTGGTTAACACATGTGGACAGGTCTTTCTTCATAATTTCATTACTTCCAGGAGCAGAATAAGGCCATTCGGCCCATCTACTCCGCCATTCAATCATGGCCGATCTACCTTTCCCTCTCAACCCCATTCCCCTGCTCCGATTTTCTCAATGCCAGTTACCAGCCCGTGCCTGAATGTTGCCCGGGTCTCGCTGCATGCAGGCAGGCAGGGGTTTGTACGTTCTCCCCGTGACCCGCGTGGGATTTCCCCGGGATCTCCGGTTTCCTCCCACACTCCAAAGACGTACGGGTTTGTAGGTTAATTGGCTTGGTGTAAGTGTATAAATGTAAATTGTCCCTAGTGGGTGTAGGATAGTGTAAGTGTGCGGGGATCGCTGGTCGGCGCGGACATAGTGGGCTAGTTACTCCAGCCTTTTGTGTCTATCCTTGGTGGGCCGAAGGGCCTGTTTCCGCGCTGTATCTCTAAACTAAACTAAAAACTCAAACATGGAAAGGCGATGTTTCAGGTCAGAATCCTCCTTCAGACCGATCTCCCAACCCAAAATGTCACCCATTCCTTCTCTCCTGAGATGCTGCCAGACCCGCTGAGTTACTCCAGCATTTTGTGTATATCTTGTGTCTTCTTTTGTGAACTAGCTTGTGTCATTCATTCTTTCTGCATTTAAGTGCCCTCTTTAATTACCTGGGCCTTTTCTACACCGGAAAAAGTTTCCACTCGCCGAATGTTCCAGTTGCTTGTAAAGAGGGTTGCCAACTTCCTCACTCCCAAATAAGGGACAAGGTGACGTCACCGCCCCACGCCCCACATGATCTCACCCAGCCAGCGGTCACGTGCTCCCGCTCCACCAATGGCAGCCGCCCGGGCCGGGAGGAGGGTTGCTACGCAACCTCCGTTAGGCGGCGCCTGGGCCTAAACTGTCCGGGACTACAGCAGCCCCTGGGCTACAGTGTCCGGTCCTACAGTGTCCGGTCCTACAGTGTCCGGTCCTACAGTGTCCGGGCCTACGGTGTCCGGGCCTACGGTGTCCGGGCCTACAGTGTCCGCGCCTACAGTGTCCGAGCCTACAGTGTCGGGGCCTACAGTGTCGGGGCCTACAGTGTCGGGGCCTACAGTGTCCGAGGCCTACAGCGTCCGGGCCTTCAGCGCCCCCCCTCGCAATTGGAGGCACCCAGGCCAAAAGTGATGCCAGTGGCCCATCACCAGTCCGGGAATGCCCAGCGTTAGATGCCCAGCGCCCGCGGCGAGCTCAGCTGGTGCCAGGAGAGGCAGGGCGTGCGGACTGAAGGCTGAGGAGGCCCTGAAGAAGAGCAGGAGGGGCAAAAGCAGCACAGAGAGAGGGAGCGAGAGAGAGAGAGAGAGAGAGAGAGAGAAAGGCCTTTCAACCGTGTGACGGTGGCTCTCGCCGTATCACCAGCGTCGGTTCGCCAGTAATCAGCTTCGAGAGCCCCCACACGACACGCGATCAACCCTCCCATCCCCCCCTTTGCATTGATCATAGTTACCGGCATGTACAGCGTTGAACAGCAGGCGTATCTGGCTGGGGCATGATGGTTGTTTCTGGACGGCTCAAATGAGTGGGGGATTCCCCCAGTGGGAGCCAGCTCCAGCCGGCCTCTCTCAATGGCGGTCCGCTAACAGGAGCCCACAACAGCACTCCATCCTTACATTTCCCCCACCGACCGTAATGCCTGGCATCCTTCCCACAGGCCAGAGTCTCTCTCCTCCTCCCTTGCGGCCTCTGCCTCCCCCCAGCAGATATTGTGTGTGTTTCTGGAGTCATAGAAACATAGACAATAGGTGCGGGAGGAGGCCATTTGGCCCTTCGAGCCTGTACGCACCGCCATTCATTGTGATCACGGCTGATCATCCACAATCAGTAACCCGTTCCTGCCTTCTCCCCACATCCCTTGATTCCACTAGCCCCCAGAGCTCTATCTAACTCTCTCTTAAATCCATCCAGTGATTTGGCCTCCACTGCCCTCTGTGGCAGAGAATTCCACAAATTCACAACTCTCCGGGTGAAAAAGTTCCTTCTCACCTCAGTTTTAAATGGCCTCCCCTTTATTCTTAGACTGTGTGTGTGGCCCCTGGTTCTGGACGCCCCCAACATTGGGAACATTTTTCCTGCATCTAGCTTGTCCAGTCCTTTTATAATTTTGATACGTCTCTATAAGATCCCCCCTCATCCTTCTAAACTCCAGTGAATACAAGCCTAGTCTTTTCAATCTTTCCTCATGTGACAGTCCCGCCATCCCAGGGATCAATCTCGCGAACCTACGCTGCACTGCCTCAATTCCAAGGATGTCCTTCCTCAAATTAGGAGACCAAAACTGCACACAATACTCCATGTGCGGTCTCACCAGGGCCCTGCACAACTGCAGAGGGACCTCTTTACTCCGATGCTGAAATCCTCTCGTTATGAAGGCCAACATGCCATTAGCTATCTTCACTGCCTGCTGTACCTGCATGCCAACCTTCAGTGTCCGGCTGCCCAGGGCTGTTGCTTTTCCCAGTGAAACATGCAACAAAATACGTCAGATGAAGCAGTACAAAGTGAGGCTCAGGACCATGCAAGATTCGTTTTGGCAAAGGAAATAGGCGCAGGAAGAACGTTTTAGCACAATAAATACCACTGAAGCGCTGGTTGTAATATATTTTTGGATAATGTCATGATTTTCTTCGCGCAGGGGATATGATTTGGTACCAAAAGCAGCAAGGGTGCATACCGACATAAAAGGATGAAATCCAGTTTCTAGGTGAGTGTTTAAAAAAACATCGCTCACAGTTCAAGTGATGATTTCTGTTCTCTGCTCTCAATTAATGGCTCCTAACTCAGAAAATCACTGCTGATTAACTGTTGGCAGACACAAAATGCTGGTGCAACTCAACGGGTCAGGGAGCGCCTCGGGAGACACGGAATGGGTGACGTTTCATAGAAACATAGAAAATAGGTGCAGGAGTAGGCCATTCGGCCCTTCGAGCCTGTACGCACCGCCATTCAATATGATCATGGCTGATCATCCAACTCAGTATCCCGTACCTGCCTTCTCTCCATACCCCCTGATCCCTTTAGCCACAAGGGCCACATCTAACTCCCTCTTAAATATAGCCAATGAACTGGCCTCAACTACCTTCTGTGGCAGAGAATTCCACAGACTCACCACACTCTGTGTGAAAAAAAACGTTCTCATCTCGGTCCTAAAAGACTTCCCCCTTATCCTTAAACTGTGACCCCTTGTTCTGGACTTCCCCAACATCGGGAACAATCTTCCCGCATCTAGCCTGTCCAACCCCTTAAGAATTTTGTAAGTTTCTATAAGATCCCCCCTCAATCTTCTAAATTCCAGCGAGTACAAGCCGAGTCTATCCAGTCTTTCTTCATATGAAAGTCCTGCCATCCCAGGGATCAATCTGGTGAACCTTCTCTGTACTCCCTCTATGGCTAGAATGTCTTTCCTCAGATTAGGAGACCAAAACTGTACACAATACTCCAGGTGTGGTCTCACCAAGGCCCTGTACAACTGCAGCAGAACCTCCCTGCTCCTATACTCAAATCCCCTCACTGTGAAGGCCAACATACCATTCGCTTTCTTATTCGCGGGACCCGCCCCCTCCCCTGACATCAGTCTGAAGAAGGGTCTCGACCCGAAACGTCGCCCATTCCTTCTCTCCCGCGATGCTGCCTGACCTGCTGAGTTACTCCAGCATTTTGTGTCTGCCTTCGATTTAAACCAGCATCTGCAGTTTTTTCCCCCTGCTGTTTAACTGTGAACTGACACGCAGTCAGAAGGAGAGCCCTGTACCTGAAACCTCGCCTGTCCATTCCCTCCACGGATGCTGCCTGGCCTGCTGTGTTCCTCCAGCACTTTGTTCTCTTCTCAAAAGCATTTTATCGAGATGCTTCACAACATGGTGTGGGAAGTACTTTTATCGGGATGCAACACAGCTTGGTTTGGGAACAGCCCCATCCGAGACCACAAGAAACTGCAGCGAATTGTGGCCAGCAGCCCAGTCCGTCACGCAAACCCACCTCCCTTCCACCGACTCCATCTACACCTCACGCTGCCTCGGCAAGGCCAGCAGCCCAGACCGTCACACAAACCAACCTCCCTTCCACTGACTCCATCCACACCTCACGCTGCCTCGGCAAGGCCAGCAGCATAATCACGGATCAGTCTCACCCCGGCCACTCCCTCCCCTCCCCTCTCCCATCAGGCAAGAGGTTCAGGTGTGAAAACGCACACCTCCAGATTCAGGGACAGTTTCTTCCCGGCTGTTATCAGGCAACTGAACCGTCCTCTCACCAACTAGAGAGCGGTCCTGACCTCCCATCGACCTCATTGGTGACCCTCGGGCTGTCTTTAATCGGACTTTACTGGACTTTACCTTGCACTAAACGTTATTCCCTTTCTCCTGTATCTGTACACTGTAGAAAGCTTGATTGTAATCATGTATTGTCTTTCCGCTGACTGGTTAGCACGCAACAAAAGCTGTTCACTGTACCTCGGTACACGTGACAATGAACTCAACTGAACTAAACTAAACTGAACTGTAAACAGTTAACGAACTTGCACTTCCTTTATTAGTTTGAAATTAGAAACATCGAAAATAGGTGCAGGAGGAGGCCATTTGGCCCTTCGAGCCAGCACCGCCATTCATTGTGATCATGGCTGACCATCCACAATCAGTAACCCGTGCCTGCCTTCTCCCCATATCCCTTGATTCCACTAGCCCCTAGAGCTCCATCTAACTCTCTTTTAAATCCATTCAGTGATTTGGCCTCCACTGCCCTCTGTGGCAGAGAATTCCACACATTCACAACTCTCTGGGTGAAAAAGTTTTTCCTCACCTCAGTTTTAAATGGCTTCCCCTTTATTCTTAGACTGTGTGCGTGGCCCCTGGTTCTGGACTCCCCCGACATTGGGAACATTTTTCCTGCATCTAGCTTGTCCAGTCCTTTTATAATTTTATACGTCTCTATAAGATCCCCATCTCGTCCTTCTGAATTCCAGTGAATATTCTCGGTCAAACGTTAAAGGTTAAACTAAATTTCTGTTTAAACTTACCAGAGATTGACCAAAGCCTCTCACCAAATCCTCCAGTTTAAAGAACACCGCATCGATTAGGTAGTTCCAACACTTCGACAATTTGTTTTCCTTCATCGAAGAATGATGGAGGCGGACATGGAGTGTAGGTTGCAGAGTAACCTGCAGGTGGTGCTGTTTACACACATCTGCAGCTCCAGTCCACATATGTGCTGGAGTTCACAGATTTGGAAGCGTTGGGTAGAACAGAGAATGTAGGACAGTACAGCACAAGAACAGGCCCTTCGGCCCACAATGTCTGTGCCGAACATGATGCCAAGACCAACTGTGATCTACCTGCCCCATATCCCATACAAACTTCACTGCACCTTCATTGGTACATGTGACAATAAACTGACCTTGAAATCATATCAATAGACAATAGACAATAGGTGCAGGAGGAGGCCATTCGGCCCTTCGACCCATTCAACGTGATCATGGCTGATCACTCTCAATCAGCACACATACCAGACCTGAACTTGCTCAGACCTACACCGGCCAACAATGTCCCACACCGGCCCACAATGTCCCACACCGGCCCACAATGCCCCACACCGGCCAACAATGTCCCACACCGGCCCACAATGTCCCACACCGGCCCACAATGCCCCACACCGGCCAACAATGTCCCACACCGGCCAACAATGTCCCACACTGGCCAACATGTCCCACATCGGCCCACAATGTCCTACACCGGCCAACAATGTCCCACACCGGCCCACAATGTCCCACACCGGCCAACAATGTCCCACACCGGCCAACATGTCCCACATCGGCCAACAATGTCTCACACTGACCAACATGTCCCACACCAGCCAACAATGTCCCACACCAGCCAATATGTCCCACACCGGCCAACAATGTCCCACACCGGCCCACAATGTCCCACACCGGCCCACAATGTCCCACACCAGCCCACAATGTCCCACACCGGCCCACAATGTCCCACACCGGCCCACAATGCCCCACACCGGCCAACAATGTCCCACACCGGCCTACAATGTCCCACACCGGCCAACAATGTCCCACACCGGCCAACATTGTCCCACACCGGCCAACATTGTCCCACACCGGCCCACAATGCCCCACACCGGCCAACAATGTCCCACACCGGCCAACAATGTCCCACACTGGCCAACAATGTCCCACACCGGCCCACAATGTCCCACACCGGCCAACATTGTCCCACACCGGCCAACAATGTCCCACACCGGCCAACAATGTCCCACACCGGCCCACAATGTCCCACACCGGCCAACATGTCCCACATCGGCCAACAATGTCTCACACTGACCAACATGTCCCACGCCGGCCAACAATGTCCCACACCAGCCAACAATGTCCCACACCAGCCAACAATGTCCCACACCGGCCAACATGTCCCACACCGGCCAACAATGTCCCACACCGGCCAACAATGTCCCACACCGGCCCACAATGTCCCACACCGGCCCACAATGTCCCACACCGGCCCACACCGGCCAACAATGTCCCACACCGGCCAACAATGTCCCACACCGGCCAACAATGTCCCACACCGGCCAACAATGTCCCACACCGGCCAACAATGTCCCACACCGGCCAACATATTCCCACACCGGCCAACAATGTCCCACACCGGCCCACAATGTCCCACACCGGCCCACAATGTCCCACACCGGCCCACAATGCCCCACACCGGCCCACAATGCCCCACACCGGCCAACAATGCCCCACACCAGCCAACAATGTCCCACACCGGCCAACATATTCCCACACCGGCCAACAATGTCCCACACCAGCCCACAATGTCCCACACCGGCCAACAATGTCCCACACCGGCCCACAATGCCCCACACCGGCCAACAATGTCCCACACCAGCCAACAATGTCCCACACCGGCCCAAGTGAATCAGAAAGTTGGTTTGCTGCAATGAGGGAGAAGCTTTGGACAAGAAGGGTCGGGAGAGAGCAAACGCAGATGGAGATGATGGCAGCGAATAGGTGCAGTGACCCCCGCACCCCCCCCCCCCTCGCCAACCCCCTCCCACCAGCCCCACCCACACGCAGGGAGTCTGCAGAGTAAGTCCAAGGCAGGACCTGACCTGAGATTACCCGAAGCACAGGAAGCATCTTCCGAAGCAGGAAGGGCCAGGCGTCCAGTAATAGTTGAGCACAGGGCACGATCTGACAAGCAAACATACTAGAGGAGCAAGATGGACCACTCCGTCGAAATCGCCTGTATTGAAGTGTAGTACGCAAAGGAGCGGAACGTCCGCCATTTTAGTAAGCAAAACCCGCCTCTCGCAGCGTAATCAGTGTTTTGGGGGAACAGTATGTGTGATGATACCATTAAAATGCAGAATATATCTCATCCAGCAATTCACAGATTTTTGTTATTTTTCTTTTAAAATGTTTCTGCAAGTTTCTGCCTACTAAAATGGCCGCCATGACGTACTACGGTTTTTAAGGTCGAGTGGTCTATCTTGCTCCTCTAGTATCTTTGGTTGTTAGGGTCGAGTGGTCCATCTTGCTCCTCTAGTATCTTTGGTTGTTATGGTCGAGTGGTCCATCTTGCTCCTCTAGTATCTTTGGTTGATAGGGTCGAGTGGTCTATCTTGCTCCTCTAGTATCTTCGGTTGTTAGGGTCGAGTGGTCCATCTTGCTCCTCTAGTATCTTTGGTTGATAGGGTCGAGTGGTCTATCTTGCTCCTCTAGTATCTTCGGTTGTTAGGGTCGAGTGGTCCATCTTGCTCCTGTAGTATCTTTGGTTGTTAGGGTCGAGTGGTCCATCTTGCTCCTCTAGTATCTTTGGTTGATAGGGTCGAGTGGTCTATCTTGCTCCTCTAGTATCTTCGGTTGTTAGGGTCGAGTGGTCTATCTTGCTCCTCTAGTATCTTTGGTTGTTAGGGTCGAGTGGTCCATCTTGCTCCTCTAGTATCTTCGGTTGTTAGGGTCGAGTGGTCCATCTTGCTCCTCTAGTATCTTTGGTTGTTAGGGTCGAGTGGTCCATCTTGCTCCTCTAGTATTTTTGGTTGTTAGGGTCGAGTGGTCTATCTTGCTCCTCTAGTATCTTTGGTTGTTAGGGTCGAGTGGTCCATCTTGCTCCTCTAGTATCTTTGGTTGTTAGGGTCGAGTGGTCCATCTTGCTCCTCTAGTATCTTTGGTTGTTAGGGTCGAGTGGTCCATCTTGCTCCTCTAGTATCTTTGGTTGTTAAGGTCGAGTGGTCTATCTTGCTCCTCTAGTATCTTTGGTTGTTAGGGTCGAGTGGTCCATCTTGCTCCTCTAGTATCTTTGGTTGTTAGGGTCAAGTGGTCCATCTTGCTCCTCTAGTATCTTTGGTTGTTAGGGTCGAGTGGTCCATCTTGCTCCTCTAGTATCTTTGGTTGTTAGGGTCGAGTGGTCCATCTTGCTCCTCTAGTATCTTTGGTTGTTAGGGTCGAGTGATCTATCTTGCTCCTCTAGTATCTTTGGTTGTTAGGGTCGAGTGGTCTATCTTGCTCCTCTAGTGTCTTTGGTTGTTAGGGTCGAGTGGTCCATCTTACTCCTCTAGTATCTTTGTTTGTTAGGGTCGAGTGGTCCATCTTGCTCCTCTAGTATCTTTGTTTGTTAGGGTCGAGTGGTCCATCTTGCTCCTCTAGTATCTTTGGTTGATAGGGTCGAGTGGTCCGATCTTGCTCCTCTAGTATCTTTGGTGATAGGGGGGGTCGAGTGGTCCATCTTGCTCCTCTAGTATCTTTGGTTGATAGGGTCGATGGTCCATCTTGCTCCTCTAGTATCTTTGGTTGATAGGGTCGAGTGGTCTGGTCGAGTGGTCTATCTTGCTCCTCTAGTATCTTTGCTGACGGGGGGGGGGGGGGGGGGGGGTGGAGAATGAGAGTTAGAAAGACTGAGAGACACAGCAATGAACCACATAAAGTGTTGCAAACTATGATCGATGAAACTCTGCTCAGATCATTCTCGGCAGCAGAGATTCTGGATCGGTCGGTCTTGCATCGCTTAGAAATCGTGCTGCAAGAGTTGAAACGACCTAAAACTAAAAGAGGAAAAAGGTAGAGAGAGGCAGTGTGGAGACGCTGGCTCTTGAGCCCTCGCCTGCCGCGTCCCTCTGTCCCCTTCGCTGCATTCCCGATCGGCCCATCTTCCCCGCTCACAATCCTGCAAGAAAAATGGCCACTTGTGCAGGTCAGAGTTCCGATCCCAAGACAGCTGAACAGTTGGAGTCCGTGCAAGAAACGTGAAGGTTTGAGGCGTGTCAATCTCCTGAACAGCAGGGAAGAGAGCTCCGGGAGATGGGCGATTCCAACGGGAAATGTGCGGGACGAACAAAAAAGATCAGTGCTTGCTCACCGAGAGTCAGGTCTCCTCTGCTCCGCTGACATTATCACTCCGGCATGCGGAGATAAGCACTTACCTTGGCTCAGGTCGATGGTGCCACGTGAAGCCAGTGGACGTGATGGGTTCCCTGAAAGGCAGGACAATAGTCAATAGTCAATAGTCGTTTATTTGTCACACACACGCAAACGTGCAGTGAAATGAAACATTACCCACAGTTCAACAATAAGACCGAGCAAGCATTAGCATCGTTCATGGCAGACTGGCTCAAAACGATCTTACAAACAGGGATATAAACACACTCCGGGCGGCACAGCGGTAGAGTTGCCGCCTTACAGCGAATGCAGCGCCGGAGACCCGGGTTCCATTCCGTCTATGGGTGCTGCCTGTACGGAGTTTGTACGTTCTCCCCGTGGGTTTTCTCTGAGATCTTTGGTTTCCCCCCACACTCCAAAGACGTGCAGGTTTTTTAGGTAATTGGCTTGGTAAATGTAAACAAAAATGTCCCTAGTGTGTGTAGGATAGCGTTAGTGTGCGGGGATCGCTGGGCGGCGCGGAACCGGTGGGCCACGACCGCCCCCGACGTGCAGCGGCAGCGTCTTCGCCCGCCCCGGATCGCGGGGCTTGGGTCGGCCCACCGCGGACCTTTCACCGTCCGGCGCGGCCTGGAACGTGGCAACTTCAACAGGCCTGACCGCGGGAGAAGACCGGCAGGGAAGAGAAAAGACATTGTGGCCTCCCATCACACAGTGAGGAGGTGACTGGAGGAGACTCACTGTGATGGGACGTTCCTTTTTGTGTTTGTTTTGTGTTGGTTTGTGGTTGTGTAATCGCTTATTTTGTTGCTCTTACTGTTGGACTGTGGGTAACGAAACCTCGTCCAAAAGACTTGGTTTTTTTTTGGATGACGATAATGGTAATTCTGATTCTGATTCTGATAGGGCCTGCTTCCGAGCTGTATCTCTAAACTAAACGGAGCAGTGGATCACCAAGTCACAGAGTTGTGCAGCACAGATACAGGCCCTTCGGCCCCACCGAGTCCATGCCGACCCTCAACTACCCATGGTCCTATATTCATTTTATTCTCCCCTCACTCGCACACTGAGGGCAGTTAACCCGGCAACCCACATATCTTTGGATGTGGGAGTAAACCGGAGAACCCTGGGTGGGGAACGGAGAAACCCATGAGTTCATAGAATGTAGAACAGAACAGCACAAGGACAGGCCCTTCGCCCACAATGTCTGTGCTGAACATGATACCAAGCTGAGCTGATCGCCTCTGCCTGCAAGTGATCCATATTCCCTCCATTGCCTGAATTTCCATGTGCCTCTCTAAACGCCTTTACCGCTGGATATCTCCACCCTCTCATCATTTTATATATTTCTACAAGTTCTCCTCACACAAACAGTGAGGAAGGGCCTCGACCTTAAACGTCACCCCATTCCTTCTCTCCCGGGATGCTGCCTGACCCGCTGAGACCCTCGGTCCAGGCAGCGTTCTGGTGAACCCACTCTGCGGCCTCTCCAACCGTCCTGTAATGGGGGCGACCAGAACTGCGAGCGCGACGCTCCGAATGCGGCCTGACCAACGTCCGACAAGGCTGCACCTCACGGTCATGGAGGGAACGTGCGAACTCCACACTAGACAGCAGCCGAGGTCAGGATGGGAACCTGGGTGTCTGGTGCTGTGAGGCAGCGGCACTACCCGCTGTGCTCTACCCCATGCTGCCCCCTCCCCCAGTAGTATTTTCCCTCAAATCCCCTCTCAGGGAGAACAGGCAGCCTCTTCATCCCACCCGGGAGAATGGGATGCGTCCCCCTCCCTATGTCTCGCTTTCCACCCCTTCTATCCCTCTCTCTCTCCCCCCTCTGGGAGAAGGGGAGGTGTTTTATCTCTCCCTTCTGGGAGAAGTAGCTCAGAAGTGGGGGGGGGGGGGGGAGAGGGGAAATGTTTTCATTCTTTGGGATGAGAAGAAGTCTGAGACGTGAAAAATGGCCGCCCCCTTCTCTTTCTATCTCTCTCCCTGTCTTGGAATCTGTGCAGGTGTTCACCCTTGGCTGGTCTGCCTCCGGGAAGTTGTGAACTGGTCAGTCACTTCATCTCTTTTGTCGTCTCTGTGATTCTGCGTCTCCCCCCATCCCCTCTCATTTCAGTCTGGGCATGACAAAATGGCTGCTCTCGCTGAGGAGCACATTAAAATGGCCTCTGCGTGCATGTGTGTACGTGTGTGTGTGTCTCTCTCTCTCTCTCTCTCCAGGAGCACGTGAAATGGCTACGCTCTCATTCTCTCAACCTGTGTATCTCCCTCCCCCCCCCCCCCCCTCCCCCTCTCTCTGTCCTGTCTGTTTGTTCTGTCTCTCCCTCTCACCACTCCCTCTCAGGGAACATGTTAAAATGTGAGATCTTTCTCTCTCTCTCTTTCCTGACACTGTGCAAACGGTCGATCTCTCTCTCTGTCTCTCTCTGTCTCTCTCTTGTCTCTCTCTGTCTCTCTCTGTCTTGTCTCTCTCTGTCTCTCTCTGTCTCTCTCTGTCTCTCTCTGTCTCTC